>NW_027505718.1:0-116853 GCF_021521415.1 Bidens hawaiensis | reverse complement strand
ATGTGTTAAGACAGCTCGACCCCAGCCAGGGGCTCTGCCCCTTGGACCCTGCTAGGGGTTGCCGCCCCTAGACCCCACTTCCAGGGGCGCTTCCCCCGGACCCTCGTTCGTTGTGGGTTATGAATAAACTAGAAACGCGATATAGATAGTGATAGTTAATTGATATGTGTAATTGTTATACAGTTAGTCGTGCACAGCTCAAGAAAGGAATAACTATAAGCGGTGAACGTAACCGCATTCAAGTGAGTTTCTAGCCCCATTCCTTGTTATGTTTTCGGGGCTGTGTGCATACTCGATGTGATTAGTTAATACACTTATCCTAAGTGATAAGTGTATGCCATATATGTTTTATGTGAAAGGTATGATTGACTGCTTGTCGGTACATGAACGATCTTCGGATATTGCATGTACTGCCATGTAAAGTTTTGATGATAAGATTATTTTATGTGAAGAATGAATGATGTATGTATGTATGTATGAAGTTACAATTATGTATATAGAGAGGTATTGTATGAAGGTATGGAAGAAAGGGTGACCGGACCCTAATAATATCCGAGGATGAAGGGTGACCGGACCCTAATAATATCCGAGGATGGAGGGTGCCGAACCCTAATAATATCCGAGGATGAAGGGTGACCGGACCCTAATAATATCCGAGGATGGAGGGTACCGGAACCTAATAATATCCGCGGTATGTAGGGCGAATGCTCTTTATAACGTAAGGTTAGTTATGTATGTGTATGAAAGATTGATGGACAGGTTAAATATGTAATGCGTACCTTCGGGCACGTATATGCGTATGTAAAGTAAGTTATGTGATTAACTAGAACTCACTCAGCGTAGCTGACTTTTAGTATGCACGCAGACAAATAGGTTGAGGCAGCTCGCGTGATTGAAAATACATGGCATGGAATTGAAGATACTGGTATCTCTAAGAAATGTCGTGATGTATTAAAGACTATGTTTTGTTTTAAATGACTATGAATGTTTTATAACACAAGATTTGGAGGTTATGTAAGATAATATGGTTGAAGTTTTATATTCCGCATAAAGTTTTAATTAACTCTGATTTTTAGAACTGTGTTTATGAGTAAATCTAACACCAAAGTAGGGCTACCGGTAACGGGGCCTTACATATTAACTCCCCCTTTTATATTTGGAGTTTAATACCCGAATCCCTTGAGATTTCAAGTCCCGAAATCTTTTTATACATAATACCAAAATTTTAGAGTTTTCTCAACACTCGTAACTCATATATTTTTTATTGGGCTTACCACCATATTTATTTCAAAATTATAGCCCCTTTTTTAAGCCACTTATTCATATAATTGGACCCATAATAATTTCTCAAATAATCATATATTTGCATATTAAATAAACATATAATGATTATGATTCTGTGTACTTAACTTCTAGTATAGGATACAACCCGTTAATTAGTCGATCGAAGTCGTCTCTAATTTATACTACAACTAGTAAACCACGCCTTGCTTAGTTCTTTAGACTTGCATATCGCTCGTCTAGGGACTTAGTTATTGTCTTTCCTTTTTGTTTCTAAAACCCACGCTGGAGTGTTTATATACCCAAATATTTCTTATACATAAGAATTTTCTATAAGAAGATTATAAATAAAATAAAATATAGATATGGTTATCCAATTCTTACTGGCGAAGACTCACACTCCTCCAAGTTGACCTTTTACATCTATCCTCCAGAAAACGTGTCATTACCATACTTATTTTCTTACTTAATGCGTACACCATTATTATTATTATTAATATTATTGTTGTTGTTGTTCACACTTCACAGAATCACACGTTCACGCATCTCTATTTTATTAACCTTTTATTTAATAATAATATATTATATTTGTAATTCATATGATATGTTTTCAACTATATTTGATAACATCGAACACTCGTTTAAACACCTCATATTTCAATGAGTTGTTTGATCTATTACTTACTTGTTTACTAATATTTGAAATATAAGTATATATTTTGAAATATTTTATTTTCATTCACAAACGCGATGTTACAAATATCCCCCTTTTAATAAGGTTTCTTCCCCGAAACCTGTTTTTACCTTGAATAATTCATGGTAATACTTTTCGGCTTCCCATGTGGTATCTTAAAATCGCCGATGTTTCCACTGTACTTTCACTTGTCTTATATCTTTATTTCTAATTTGCTTAACTTTATGATGAAGAATCGCTACCGACTCTTTTTTATATAGTTAAGCTTACCATCCACCTCGATGTCATTTAACGGTATGCATGCTGTTTCATTAGCCAAGCATTTTCGTAAATATTACCAATGAAATGTATTATGGATACTGTTTAATTCTTCAGGTAGGTCTAGACGATAAGCCACTTGCCCCACACGAGCAATTACCTTAAACGGATTAATGAATCGTGGACTTAGTTTGCCACGTTTACGAAAACGAATCACTCCTTACCATGGAGAGACTATTAATATAACATAATATCCTACTTGAAATTCGATTGAGCGTCTCTGTTTATCAATATACGACTTTGTTGTTCCTCCGCCACTTTCCAATGTGCTCTTATTTGATCAATCTTTTCGTTCGTTGCATTTACCACTTCTTTGTTAGCAAGTTCTCTTTGACCAACTTCTCCCCAACATACTGAAGTGCAACATTTTATAACATAAAGTATTTCATATGGGGGCATCCTATTTCTTGAATGGTAACTATTATTGTAAGAGAACTCCGCCAGGGGCAAATACTTGCCCAACTGCCAACAAAATCAATAATATAAGCACGAATCATATCATCAAGAGTTTGAATCATTTTTTCTTTTTGTCTGTTTGTTTGAGGATGATATGTCGTACTAGTTAATAGTTTCATGTCCATTTCTTCCTGAAATTTTCTCCAAAATTTTGAGGTAAAACGAGTGTCACTATCAGATACGATTTATACTGGCACTCATTATCTTGACATTACCTCATTAATATACACTTCCGCCATTCATTCTGAAGGATATTTTTCATGAATGGGTATAAAGTGCGCACTCTTTGTCAAACGATTGAAAACTACCCATAACTAATAGTGTCCTTTAGACGTTTTTGGAAATTTTGTTAATAAGTCCATCGTAATGTGCTCCACTTCCATAATCAAATCTCTAGTGGTTGCATCTTTCTATATGACTTCTGGTGTTCAGCCTTGACTTGTAACTAGTCAAACACCTTTCTATATATATAATTAAATCTCTTTTTATACCAGGCCACCAATAATTATTTTCTTCAAATCATTGTACAGTTTGGTAACACCTTAATCGGAGAATAATTCTCTTTCCGACTTAGTGAATCAGCCACAACGTTGAGTTTACCCAGGTGGTAGAGTATCTCACATTCATAATCTTTGACTAATTCCAACCACCGACGTTGTCTCGTGTTCAACTCTTTCTGATCAAAGAAACATTTCAGACTTTTATGACCAGTATAGATAGTGCATTTTGTTCTATACAAATAATGCCTTCATGTCTTTAATTGCAAACACTACTACCGCTAATTCAAGGTCATGGGTTGGGTAGTTTGCTTCATGTGATTTCAATTTCCGTGAGGCATATTCTATCACCTTCCCTCTTTGCATAAGGACACAACCCAGTCCAATACGTGTGACATCATAATAAACTACAAACTCTTCGGTTCCTTCCAGTAAAGCAAGTATTGGAGCTCTAGTTAACTTTTCTTTCAAGATTTGAAACGCTTTTTCGTGTTCAGAGTTCCATTGAAATTTGAAATTCTTTCGAGTTAGCTTTCTCAACGGGGATGCTATTTCTGAAAAATCCTGAATGAAACACCGATAATGACCGGCTAAACCTAGAAAACTTCTTAATTCATTTGGAGTCTTTGGAGGAGAACATTGCATAATAAACTCTATCTTGGGGGATCCACCAGATACCCTCTTCATTCGCGACATGACCCAAGAACTGAACTGAACTTCTTGAAGCTAGAATGCATATTTAGAAAACTTTGCATATAACTTCTCTTTTCTTAAGGTGTCAAGAACATCACGAACATGTTGAGCATGATCTTCTTCAGTTCGAGAATAAATGAGGATGTCATCGATGAACATGATAGTTGAGCATAAGCTTACATACTCAATTCATAAGATCCATGAAAATTGTTGGGGCATTCGTCAAACCAAATGGCATAACAACGAATTCATAATTCCCATAACGAGTTTGAAAAGTCGTCTTAGGTACATCTTCTTCTCGTACCTTTACTTGATGATATCCCAACCTTAGATCAATCTTTGAGAACCAACTAGCATCTTGTAGTTGATAAAAAAATCATCAATTCTAGGCAAGCGATACAATTTTTGATGTTTAATTTATTCAATTCTCAGTAATCAATGCACATCCTCATGCTACCATCTTTCTTTTTAAAGAACAAAATAGGTACGCACCAAGGTGAAACAGTTGGGCGAACAAAAGCCTTTGTCTATTAGATCTTGGAGTTGAGACATGAACTCCTTCATATCGTTTGGTGCCAGCCGATATGGCGATTTAGCCACATGTTTAGTTCCTGGAAAAACATCAATCACATAGGCAAGAGATGTCTGATGGCCATGTTTCAAATAACTCCTCACCTTTGCTATTGAGCAAATTATGATACCATTCTTAGTTTCTCCATAAACACAAACTTGTTTTCCAGTCGGCGACAGAAATTGGATGATCTTTCGATTGAAAACTATCGATGCATGATGCTAGGATAACCAGTCCTTCCCAATAATCACATCAAATTCCTGTAGGGAAATTTAAATGAAGTCGATAGAATATTCTTTTCCTATGCGGTGATTTGAAAAGCCCTACCTCGGGGTTTTGGAGCTTTCAACTTCTTCACGTTCTCGGCAGTTCTCTATCCTTCTGCCTCCTTGCCATTGCTTGCCCTCAAATATAGGCAATCATTTTTCATGTGACCCAGCTTATAGAAATTATAACATAAGTTCAGATGACTAGTATATTCTGGTGTCGTATGCCTAAATTTCCCATGCTTTGACTGGTGTTAAGTCTGTCATTGGTATTGTTATCCACTTAAATCTTATAACTAATGTTTCGGGAATTTCTATGATATGTTTAAAGTAAAATTAGGGCACAAGATATCATAAACTATTAGCCTCTAATCTTGACTCATGATTAATTCGATTTTTACTATGTTACCCCAACTTGACTTAAACCATGAAATCAGTTGATCAAAAATTCATTGTTTTTTTAGCAATCTAGCAAATAGTGCCTACTACAAGATATATTCCCGTTATCAAGAAATACTTCGAGTTCCTTTCCCACATATGAGTATGCGCGATTTCATTTGTTTGGCTTAGATACACTGTGTCCCTTGTGAACTGTTTCTTACTAGTATTACGTTTGAACGTTTATCAATCTTAGATCTATGATCTAATAAACGATTACCGGATCTAGTTCATTAT
This sequence comes from Bidens hawaiensis, assembly GCF_021521415.1. Lineage (NCBI taxonomy): Eukaryota > Viridiplantae > Streptophyta > Magnoliopsida > Asterales > Asteraceae > Bidens > Bidens hawaiensis. The sequence goes on along the minus strand of NW_027505718.1, from coordinate 111,402 downwards.
TACTCTTATAGATTATCGATTATATATATTAGTATTAGTTGTATTAGATGTGTATATATTAAGTAATAGATTAAAGATGTGAAGCTTTGATCGAGAGTATAAACGGACAGAGGTTCAATAGGTTAAATCAAAACTTAATATTAACAAAAGGGGAACCCTCTATAAATAGACGATGGAGTCTAGTTCGTAACACATATCGTAACGAACTAGCCTTCCAATTAGTTACATTATATTAAATAACGAACCACCCCCTGATTCGTTAAACATCCTTAATGAATCAGGAGGAAACATAACTTAAGGTCTAGTTCGTTAAACATCCTTAACGGACTAGACTATTCCTCTAACGAACTAACTTAATATAATAATAAATATTACATTAAAATAAACAATAATTACAAAGACTCAAGACGCAAAACTGTGTACTAGCAGACACCCATCGTCTTGAGCTCTTTGTCTTTAAATTATTTGAAGCGTTTAGTCTGCCAATCTCTACAGCTGTGATTACCATGTTCATGACACACACGAACAACGCATTGAAATTGCATTGCTCGGTCATAGTCTTCACGACGCTCAATTAATATCTTATTATTGAATAGAACGTCATTGTCGGTCTCTGTCAAGTTCACGAGCCACATCGGATCAATGATCTTTATCAGCTTGGTCTTTAAGCCCTTACCCATAACAATAACGGCCTCGCCAGTCCGATTGTCGTAGTACCAGCGGTTGAAATATAAATACATATGTTGATTCAGCGTCTTGACCGGTACACGCTTCATAGTCTTTGGAGGCTTTACCTTAAGTACCAGTTTTCTCCAATCCGTCCTTGGATCAATCTCATCAATACGCTTGCAAGTTGGAACCTGCGGCTTGGAAAATTTAAATCCCTGGTTGAACTTATATCAATCTCATATCTAAGATCTAATAAACGATTACCGGATCTAGTTCATTATTACTCTTATAGATTATCGATTATATATATTAGTATTAGTTGTATTAGGTGTGTATATATTAAGTAATAGATTAAAGATGTGAAGCTTTGATCGAGAGTATAAACGGACAGAGGTTCAATAGGTTAAATTAAAACTTAATATTAACAGAAGGGGAATCCCTCTATAAATAGACGATGGATTCTAGTTCGTTACACATGTTGTAACTAACTAGCCTTCCAATTCATTACATTACATTAAATAACGAACCACCCCCTGATTCGTTAAACATCATTAACAAATCAGGAGGAAACATAACTTAAGGTCTAGTTCGTTAAACATCCTTAACGAACTAGACTGTTCCTCTAACGAACTAACTTAATATAAATATTACACTAAAATAAACGATAAATACAAGACAATAATTACAAAGACTCGAGACGCAAAACCGTGTACTAACATATTAAGACGCGAGCAAGGGAGGAAAAATTGTATGATCAAGTCAGTAGTTAATTTTGTATAAAGTACAATTGTAATCAAGTTGAATGACTTATAATGGGTAGTAAAACTACGGGTTCGCCTTTTGAGAAAACTGATATTCACATTGTGAATACCTAGATGGAAAACCGCATAAAGACCTAATGGAGTCTAGAATTCTCGGAGCATCTCATCAATACAGGATTTAAGACCATAAGACCATACACTGTTGCAGTGCTAACCATTAACTAGACTCTTATTTAAAATTTTATTTTTGGTGTTCAAACAGATTTAAGGCTCGAGTATGACACAACTATTACATTTCTTCCTTCATCACGAAGACTTTGTAAGAGACTAATACATCTATCAATTTGACAATGTTAAGTTTAAATCACATACTCTACCTTACTCATTTGTGTAAGACCTAACAATGCAGTAATTCACATGTCTTTTATGCCTAATTTTTACTGAAATTTAGAATATAAATGATAAACGTACATTCATTTTCCTTGTTTGCTTCAAAACTCATTTTGAGGAGCAATGTTTTATTTTTTTTGAATTTTGAAATATCTGAATGTTTTTAGATTTTATCAGTTTGTATTTTCCCATTTTTCTCCCCTTAAATACAAAAATATTAAAGAAAGATGAATTTAACAATAAAATATCTACAAAATCATAAAAATGATTACCCGGGCTTAGGGATATCAACAAATGATTTTAAACCATTTAAACCAAGCAAAATTTTGAATCTCATTTTACTAAACACTTTGGTAAAAAGGTCTGCCTTTTGATGATACGTGTGAACTTTTTCAATGTCAACTAATTTCTTTTCATAGCAATCACGGATAAAATGATATCTAATTTCAATATGTTTCGTTTTAGTTTGGTGCACGAGGTTCTTCGTGATACATATGGCAGCAGAGTTATCAATAAAAATTGAGAGTAGTAAGAAAGTTCAAACCGTAATCCCGCAGATTTTGTTGGATCCACAGAACTCATGAATAGCAAGTCCAGGTTGATCTTGCATCCTCCATAGTCGGAATTTGAGAAAGCAAATAGAGACCGTTGTCTTCTTCTTACACTGATAAGAAACAAGTTGGTTTCCTAAAATAGACAACCTGCTGTTGTAGACTTGAAGTTGAACTTGCGTCCTCTATAGTCGTAATCTGAGAAAGCAGTAAGATCAAAACTATCATCTTTGAGATACCATAACCCGATGTCAAATTACCCCTCAGATAATGAAAAATACGCTTCACAGCCGCTAGATGAGTCACTCGGGGACTTAATTGATACCTGGCACAAAGCCAAACAAGAAACACTATCTCATGTAGTTAAATAAATTAACAAACCAACCAACGCTCGGTAAAGGATAGGATCAACAGTATCCTCCAATTCGCCCGGTGACAAAGTGTGACCCACGAGAAGAGGAGTATAAGGGACTTTTTTGGCAGTGATCTTGAATCGGCTCCGGACAACTTTCACATACTTCCTCTGATGGATATGAATCACGTCATCAGACTGATGAACCTGCAACCTAAAAGAAACTCATTTCACCAATCGAGCTCATTTCAAACTTTGTCTGCATAAACTTTTCAAAGTCCTTACATAACGTGTCATTTGTAGAGCCAAATATGATGTCATCGACATAAATCTTGACAAGGAGCAAATCATTTTCGACTGTCTTGTAAAAAAGAGTACAATCCACAGTCTCTCGTTTGAAGCCGCAATCGATCAAATGGTTAGTAAGTGTGCTATAGCAAGCTCTCGGGGCTTGGTGAAGACCATATAGAGCCTAGGTAAACACGCTATGGATTATCGGGATCTACAAAACCAGGAGGTTGCTTCACATACACCTCTTCATGAAGCTCCCCATTAAGAAACGTACTCTTAACATATCCATTTGATAAACTTTGAAATTCTTAAAGGTTGCATAGGCTAAGAAAATATGTATAGCCTCCATTCTCGCAACTAGAGCATATACTTCAGTGTAATCCACACCTTCTTGGTGATTGAAGCCTTGCGCAACCAACCGTGCTATATTTCGGACAATAACCCCACGATCATCCTTTTTACATTTAAAATCCCATTTTGTTGGGATAGTTTTTTAATCCTATCTGGTTTATCAATTAGATCCCAAACACCCAGTTGTACAAGCTGTTGCAACTTTTCTTGCATTGCTTCTACCAACGAAGAATCTTGAAGTGTCATAGGACACTTGTCGGCTCAACTTGAGATTAAAAGCAAGTGTATCGAGTGATGCGCATGATTCCCGAAGCATGCATATCAGCGTATGCACACAATACTTTATCTTCACATACATAAGCGATATGTCATCACGTACGAACACCATCATTCTCATCACCAATGATGTTGTCAAGAGGATAATATGAATTAATTCGAATGGTCGGATTCAGATTCTCAGGAACTACAACATTTTCTTGTAAACAGGTGACGTTTTCTTCAGCCGATTGATCATTCAAAGGTTGAGAAGATTCTTCTACATCTAACTTAGATACATCTTGAGCCTCAATCAATGGAGCTGATGAAGAATCTTTAAAGTTGGCATCTTCCGACGAAATAAAAATATCATCAGATGTCTCGGGTTGATTGTGTACCACATTATCATCATAATTAGAAAACCTTGGTATGGAAAACATCTGTTCTTCCAAATATGCATGAACCAAGTCTTCGGTTGGTACCTCAGCCGATGGAGTAAATGATATAAGAAAACTCTCATAATCGAAAATCCAATCAGGTCTCTTGCCGGAAGGTGATGTAGTGTATCTTTGACAATCAACATGATACCATTCTTCTACACACCTAGAAGAAAAACTAAAGACACGTTTCTTGGGTGATGCATAACTAAGAAAGTAACCTTCAATCGTTTTTTCTCCAAATTACCCGCTTCTCTTTCAAGTATAGTACAAGGACACCCGAATGGTTCGAGAAATTGTAAGTTAGGCTTACGGTTATTAAGTAGCTCAGAACTCGTCTTCTTGGGCTTTTTAACCATTAGAACACGATTCAGAGTATATCAAGCGGTGTTTACAGCTTCATTCCAGAATTGGACGGGAAGTTTTGAATCCGCCAACATAGATCTTGTTGCTTCAATCAGTGTTCTATCCTTCCTCTCCGCAACTCATTATGTTGTGGCACGTACGGAGCGCTGTATTCTCGATGAATTTCTTTTTGAATACAGAAAAAGTCTAAGACATTATTCTTGAACTTCGTGCCATTATCACTTTGAAATCGTCTCACTTTATGTTTGTAAAGTGATTCGATCTATCAAACGTTGAACGATAATAGGTGTATGATCTTTGGAACTCATAAATACCACCCACGCATATCTTCAATATTCATCAGTTACGATTAGACAATACAAATCTCCATCAATACTCAAACGATTTACTAGACCAAACAGATCCATATGTAGATGTTCCTAGGGAGTATAAATGGAATTAATTTGCTTCAACGGTTACGACTTCTTCTGTTTACCATTTTTGCATGTGATTGGTTAATTTGAAATGTTTTAGTGAAACACCGTCCACCAAATTATTGGCCATTAAGTGTTCATCTTTTAAACAAGAACATGACTCATGCGCCTATGCCAGAAGATTGAGTCTCTCTCAGTTGCTTTCGAGACAAAACACGTTTCATTATAAGAAGAAGAAGAAGACGATACATTAGAACTCATATTGAATACAAATATATATCAATTGATCGAGGAGATCTCATGATTACCATATCCTAAAGAATAACGAAACCCGGTTTAATGATTACACATTCTTTGTCAGTGAATAAAGTGGTAAATTTCTTATCACAAATCAATGACATGCTTAACCGGTTGTGATACGATTTATCATAATAGTTAACCCGCTCAAATGTAACATAACCATTTGAAATTTCACCCTCCATTGTAATCATCCCACCTTGATTACCAACAAACGCTACATACCCTCCTTGAATACCTTTAACATTCGAAAGAAGATCAAGGCCAATGATGTGTCAAGAACATCCACTATCCATTATCCATTTATCACCATAAATAGTCTTGAATGAACTCTGCACAACATGGTAAATGATTAGTTCACAAAGGCTTCCCAGACCTGAGTCTTGGTATCCTTTTTGTTTCTTTTTCAGACTCAATAATTTTAGGTTTTACCTGTTATTGATGCACCTGAGTATAAGTCATTGGTTTCTTTGACTTTCATCTATGATAAGCATCTTTAATCACATTTGAATCCTTGTTTTGACAAATTGGTTTAACAGGGTCAAACGATTTGTTCTTTACATATCATGAAACATGATATGAGTGTCATCAAGCTTGATTCATGGCGCTTGTCTTTTCAAAACTTGTTAAACCAAAGGAACCTTAGAAGATTGTTCCTTGGTTAAGGAATTTTCAGTCTTTTTGACCTTAGATCCACATTGGTGTGCAACATGACCATGTTCACCACATGAGAAACAAGTTCTCATGTCCACAAAGGTGTGTGGTGAGTAAACACTAGTATGTGAAGCATTGATTTGAAAAGAATCAACCAATACTTTAGAACCATCTAATTAATAAAACATTTATTCTTGTAAATATCAAGATTGGAACAATTTGAAAAAATTTGTAAAGTATTTGTTCCAGTTAAACTAAAAAATTTAATTGGTTCCATAAAATTTCCTTTGAGGTCCTAATTTAGGCTTAGAAACTGTCTTGCTTATCACCTTGGATTTTCAGAAGCCTTTTCAAAGTCATTTAAGCTTGACGTCTCATTATGAAAGACAATCTCAATCAATTCAGGGTTGATTAAGTGCAAACGAATGTCTTTTTCATCAAAAACTTTATTAACACATTTTAACGTAAAAACCCTCCCATTTTTTACTTTAACCTCATTTGGATTAATGAATCTCATTAAAAGCTCATTAGAAATGATTGGATTTTCTGATTTCATCTTAGTCACTTTTGGCATGTTTGAACCATACACAGCTTCTTCAAATTCATGTGGTTCACAAAGAATGTGATTAGACGAGGAATGTTTTGTTCTTTATGTACCACTTCGAGTTCAAACACATCCTCAATTACCACACTGTCAACAGATTCAACAAATACCTTGTCATTTTGAATACGAGTTTTATGAGTTGATACTTGAGAAATTGGTTTTTCTTGTTTGATTTTCTTTGGTTCCTCCTTTTTGATTATAGACTCCATTAATGGGAGGATCAACAGTCAAAGGACTATCAATATAAACTTTTTCTCCCATAAATGGATTGTTTGTATATTCATTATGAAATAGTGGATGAACTTCAACAAATCCTAAACCATTTGGAGATCTGTTTTGTTACCAGATACTTACAAATCCTGAGATTGTCGATCAATATTACCAAGTTTCCTGAAATTTCAGTTTTTAGATCACGATTACTATTCGACAAAGCCTCAATTTCTATTTTAGTTCTTTGTTCAAGAACAGTGGCTTGTCTATATTTATCAAGAACTATAGCTAAGTCTTTCACCAATGTTGGGTGTACATGGAGGACGTGTTAGCTTTGCGGGAGAAAATGGAGGTAAAATAAGTGGCATTGGTGTTGTGACTAATGGAAAGATCAAGTTAGAAAAGGTGAAATTCGTGGAAGAATTGAAACACGATCTTATGAGTGTCTTTTAAGTGTGTGACAAGGGTTATTCAATGCACTTTACAAATGAAGAAGCCCTGTTTTACACCCCGGATTTAAGATACCTAAGAAGTGGAAACTGATGAGGGAATCAAGAGAAAAGAATACTTATGTGATGGACATGAGAGCAGCGTCAGCAGCAACTAAAGAATCATGTTTGATCTTGAAGGCGTTTGAGTCTGAATTATGGCATAGACGCATGGGTCACATTCATAAAAGGAAAATGAACTACATTGTGAAGAATGAGTTGGTTGTGGGAGTTCCTCTGAAGAGTTTTGGGTTAGATGAAAAGTGTATCCCTTGCAAGAAATGAAAGAAGCACAAGAAATCTCATATGTCGGAGCTGGTCAACTCAATCGTTACACAATTGGATCTTCTCGACACGGACCTCTTTGGTGCAATAAACAATAAATGTCTTGAGGGGGAGGGGGATACTACTTCTTGGTTATCACTGACGATTACACAGGCTACTATTGGATATACTTTTTGGTGACCAAGGATGAGACGGTTCAAATGGTAATTAACCTAATTACCAAGGTTAAGAACATTGTTGGGAGAAAAGTGAAGTACATCCAAATTGACAATGGGACTGAATTCAAAAACTACCAAATGGAGTTGTTCTGCTTACAAAAGGGAATAGAGCATCAGTTCAGTGCACTGTACATGCCACAAAAAATTAGAGTTGCAAAAAGGATGAATAGGACTTTGATTGAGGCTGCAAAAACCATGCTGGCATATTCCAAACTTCCTGTCATGTTCTGGGCAGAGGCTGTAGCCACAACCTATTATATCCATAATAGAGTTTTAGTTGTTAAAAGATTGAAAATAACATGTTACGAACTAATGCATAAGTGAAAGCCAAATCTGAAAGGATTTGAAACTTTTGGATCCCCGTGCAAGATTTTAAAGAAAAATTCAAATTTTGGTGAAGTGGCTGATGAGGGTTTCTTTGTTGGTTACGTAGTCGGTTCCCCAAATAAACGTGTTTTTAACATTGCATCAAATAGAGTAGAAATAGTGTGCAATATGAACATCACTAGTTATTTAGCACGTCTACCTTGTTCGAAATCCAAAGGGGCTTTCGATTATGATAAATTGTTTAAATCTTTTAATATGCCTTTCATGTTCTATGCAGATTCAAAATAAAAGTTGGCAACTGAGATGATGTATGAAGAAGGAGAAGCTTCAATCCCCAAGATCTCAAACACGACTGCTATAACACGACAAACACCTAATGTGGAAGTCGGAGCCAATGACGACTTTCATAATCCTTTCCACACTCGGAAAGATACTGGTGAAGTTGAAACTAACTTGGGTGAGGACTTGGTAGTTGATCTACTATATATTCAAACCTCAAAATTAACAAAGATCGCCTAGTTGATAACATAATTCGTAATCTGAATAAGGGGTGCAAACAGGAAGGAGCATTGCAGAGAATGTGTGTATATGTGGAGATTCAAGAGTCAGGAACACTTGATGAATGTGTTTACTCATGCTTCATTAGTCAAGTAGAACCTAAGAACTATTAGATGGCTCATAAGGAAAGCTCCTGGGTTGAGACAATGCAAGAGGATCTTGCTCAGTTAATGAAAATGGATGTATGGGCGTTAATGGAGAAACCGGGTGATGCTGATGCCATAGATACAAAGTGGGTGTTCAAGTGCAAGAAGGATGACAAGGTGTCATGATCAGAAAGAAAGCACGCCCGGTGGTAAAACGTTTCAACCAAGAAGAGGGTATAGACTACAATAAGGTCTTTGCGTTGGTTGTAATATTGGAAGCGATCGGGTTTTTTCTATCCTTTGCGACCAGTAAGGATTTCAAGGTTTTTCAAATAGATGTGAAGAGTGCATTTCTAAATGGAGAAGTTGATGAGTTGGTCTATGTTGAGCAGCCACCGGTGTTTACTGATCAAAACTATCCAAACCATGTGTATCGGTAGAGAAAGGCTTTATATGGGTTACATCAAGCACCTAGGGCATGATATGATACATTGTCAAAATATCTTCTAGAAAATGGCTTTGTGAGAGGGAATATAGACAACACTTTGTTCATTAAGTGGGACAAAAGAGACTTTCTGTGGGTCCAAGATTACGTGGATGACATTATCTTTGGGGAATTAAAGGTTGAGATGTGTAGAGACTTTAAAAAGGTGATGAAGAAGAAGTTTGAAATGAGCGTAATAGGGTAGTTGACTTTCTTTTTACGGTTGCAAATTTATTAGAAGCAAGATGGAATGTTTATTCATCAAACCAAGTATGTTTATGATATGCTTGAGAAGTTCAACTTGACGGACAGTGCACCCTACGATACTCCAGTTTGCGTCAATCATAAGCTAGGACCTGATGCGCGCAGACAGTCCAGAAGATGTGGATCCAACCCTCTACTAGTCAATGATAGGCTCTTTAATGTATTTAACTGCTTCCAGACCTGACATTATGTTTGAAGTTTATTTGTGTGCTCGTTTTCAGGAAAATCCATATGAGTCACACTTGAAGGCTGTAAAAAGAATCTTGCGGTATGTGAAGGGAAAACCGAAACTGGGATTGTGGTATCCAAAAGGAAATCAACCACGGGCGGTTGTCGGTTTCTGGGCAGAAGGCTTGTTTCATGGCAGTTCAAGAAGCAGACCTCTGTTGCAATATCTACATGCGAAGCTGAATACACATCAGCCTCTAGTTGCTGCTCACAAGTTTTGTAGATAGGACAACAGATGCACGATTATGGTTTGAATTTCACTCATACTATCTTAATTGATAATACTGATGCCATATCTGTCACTAACAACCCCGGTCTGCATAGTAAAACTAAGCATATTGAAATTATACATCATTTTATAAGAGACAGTGCTGAAAAGAAGTTAATAGTTTTAGAAAAAGTGGACACGATGAATAATTTGGCAGGCCTTTACACTAAGGCATTTGACCGAACTCGTTTTTCTAAACATATCCAAGTAAATGGCATGTTAAATCCTGAGTAACTTGTCATCTATGTGTCGGTAGGCTCAACCCAAGAGAATGAAAAGTCGGTATGACCGTTGACTTGTTTGAACCTACTTGAACTTGTTCTTGGGGTCTTGTAATTTAACTAAGTCTTGCATAAGGAATCGGATGAAAGGTCGAGTCATACACAAGCCTACTGATGTTTTTGTCTACACTAAAAGGTGTGAAATCATTCCATGATCACAATCATATAACTTTTAACGTTTGATGTTGCTTTGTTGGGATTTTATGGCCGATAATCATATTCCGATCAAACTGACCTTGAGATTAACAATCTTTTGGATCAAAATATTCAATTTCTTATATAAAACAAACCAAGCTACATCTGGATAATGGGTAAGCGAGCAACAAGTTGCGCCGCTATCCCCTTTTGAATCGCAAAGCCTATTCTACTAAATATAAATCCTTGGTTCCTCGGACTCTGTGAGTCGCTGTGAACCACCTTCTGCACTCGCTCCAAGAAGCGAACCGCCTCGAGGGCTAGGGATCCAAATGTGTTGAAGGCAAATGGAATGAACACGTCCTGATTCTCCAAAAACTGACCTTTAAAACATAATTTATGTTAACTTTTAATGAATAATGGGTTTAGACTATTGTTAACTGGCACCTTGGGTATTCAGGATGATCATCAATTTGAACTTTAATTGTGTTTATAAGATTTTGGATTTGATGGCTGATGAACAGTCGCTGGAATTGGCGAACCTGTTCATCAGGCGAAGTTGACCTTTCGCCTGAATCAGAACTTCGCCATTTTAATAAGTGACAAAGTAAATTATGTCTTTTCTTTTATGGTCTAACTTAATCTGTTTGGTGCAGATATGGCTGCAGTTATTGGTGCCGACGGAGCTGGTGGAGACGGTGGTCATGATCCAAGGAGGTTTGTAAGTGCGCACAACATGTTTGTGACTTTGGAGCCGGATCAACGGGGATTATATGACTTTCGCGAGATGATAAAGTTTTTGCTTCATTCGCGGATCTTTTATTCTATCTCAAAACCAAATATTGAAGATTTTTGGAACTCCGTGGAGTATGATTGTTGAGCTAAACTACCGGTGATGCGAGCTACAGTAAATAATCATCTGATTGCTTTTTCTGCTGACGACATTCGTGTAGCTTTGCAGTTGGGGATAGTGATAGAGGATAATGGTCCTACTGAGTATTCCTACTTATGTAGGAATCATGCTTTTTATAGTATGGGATATCCGGGCCCTATTGGTGATTCACATAAACGTAAGGGTTTTCTTATAGGTCCATGGAGGTTTATAATGCTTGTGTTGATTATGTGCATGTCAAGTAGAAAGTCATGTTCGGATGGTATGGGTGCTGCTATGCAATTAGCTATGTCTTCGTTGTTGTATAACAAGCCGGATAGTTTCAATAATATGATATTTTATGAGATTTATAATCAGAGGAGAGCAACTAAGAGGGAACGATTTCTATTGTATCCCAGGTTTTTATAAATGATCTTGAATCACGTTGCTTCGTATGTGCCTCAAAGATGACCAATCAATTATGTCGACATTATCAATAACTAGATTTATGCTCAATGTCGATCTTCTAGTTCAAGGAGTAAGGCTAAGTTGAGACCTCAGCCTATGGCGTTGTTTGGAGCAATTGTTGATCCTTGTTATGTGTCATCGCCAAACGATGGTTTTCTAGATGTGCCGATTCAAGGGGTTGGTAAACAACCTGTGATTGAACCACATGAGCCTCCACAATAGCAAGTCATCCTCCACAACAGCCTTTTATTCAGCAAGAGGAAGTTTATCCTCAGGTATTCGAGAACATTGATCTTGATGTTGCTTTTGGAATGGATATGCCCGTAGTATTTGCAGGTGTTAGTGCCGATGTTGTTGCTAAACCATCAGCGCCTCGTTCATCCGAGGCTACTAAATCTGATAGTTCGGATGAGGTTGATGAGACCAATCGCTACATAGCTTTACAGAGGAGAATCCAGGATAGTAAGAAGAAGAAAAGATTTGGTGATGATGACTTGGTTTTTGATATTTCGAGTGATGATGATGAGTTTGTGGGTGAACAATATCATTCCATTCAACGACCCAAGCGAGCCTGAGTTGGTGAGGGTTTTGGTTTTGTTCCTGTTACTTCTACACCAGTGTCAGTGACTGTTGTTTCTGTTGCTAAGATTAGTATTGGAGTTTCTTTGGTGGATTTAGATGCCCCAGTTATCGTTTCTTTGCCTCAAACCACTATGACACCTTTTGAGGTGGTTAGTTTGTTTGTTGATCCGACGTTGATGGCTACAACTGGTAAGCCTGTGACTATGCCACTGTTGAAATCCCCGCAAAATTGTAATAATAATAAGAAGAAGAAGAAGAAGAAAAGAAAAAGGAAAACGATAACTATCCTAATTGTAAAAAATTAAATTAATGAAATAAAAAAACAAATAGTAAGTAAAATGTAAGATATATATATATATATATAGATATATATATATATATAGGTGAGTTAACGTACAATAATCGCATATCGTACATTACATACGCGACTTCCTACACCACCGATTCTAATTGAAATTAAAAGTGCTTAGTGGCATAATTGTAATTAACCTAAAAATACTTAACGCATACTCATCAAAGTCCATCATCGCGACCGTCGTCTACTGTCATGAGCACCACCATCGTCCGTCACCACCATCGATCGTTGGTCACAGGTCAGTTAAGCAATTTCCAATTGAAATTGAAATTGAAATTGTTGACGAGCCTAATTGATCAATTAACCTTGAAATTGATCCAATTAATCATCAATTTGAAGCTTTCGTCGATCAATTTTGAGTTTTGAGCTCTGGGTTTTGACATTGAACGTATTAACATTAAGTTTATACGATCTGTTTATACATTCTGTTTAGAACATATTATACATTCTATTTAAACGTTCAGAACATAATCAATTAAACATTAAAAGTTCAGTACAAAAGGTTTATACGTTCTATTTATACGTTTTTAAATAATGTTGTTTATAAGTTCAGTACAAATATTATGTTTAAACGTCCTGAAACAAAATGGAATACGTTTAAATGTTCTGACCAAAAAAGAACATCTTTAAACGTTCTAATACATTCAAAGAAGATGATCTGGGTGTTCAAAAAAGTATTGAAGTTCTGATAAAGTTTAGAAGTTCTAAGAAGTTCTGGGCGTTCAAACTGGTAAAGTTTAGAAGTTCTAAGAAGTTCTGGGTGTTCAAAACTGATAAAGTTTAGAAGTTCTAGAAGTTCTGGGTGTTCAGAATTTCTAAAACTAATACAAAAAAATTAAAACACCTGTAAACATGAAATTGAACATTGAAATCACTTCATATAATCTCATAAACATAAAATAATCGTCAATCGACCGTTAATTTGATCATTGATTCGATCATATGAACAAAAAATGGAACGTCTGCAACTGGGTTTACTCAAAACTCAAAATTGATTAATTGAAACTTCAAATTGATGATTAATTGGACCAATTTCAAAGTTTAATTGATCAATTAGTTCAACAATTTCAATTTTAATTGATCAATTTTATCAACTGACCTGTGAAAAAGGCGCGACGAGGAAGATGGTGTTCACGACGGTACCGTTGACGGTCGCGACGGTAGATGTAATAATTGGACGGTGACGGTGAAGGAGTACGGAATCGATGGAGCAGTGGAGCAGACGATCAGAACGGTCGCGTGTTTTTTGAAAATCGATGGTGAAGAAACTCGCGTACGTAATGTACGATAAAGGATTTTCGTATTCCATCCTTTACCTCTATATATATATATATATATATATATATATATATACTAGTTTAATCCTCTCGTGTTACGGGAGTTTATTCAAGTTTTTGTTTTAATCGTTTTGTTATTTTATGATGATTTTATTTTTTTTAACGTAGTTTAGTTTTAATTTTATACATATATATTAGTTTGTTATTATATTTTTTAGCGTTCGAGTTTTTTCAATTGAGATATGTAGGTTTTTTAGATTTTTAACGAACAAACATAAACAGACACGAGCATATTGATTTTTTTAGATAAACAATCATGAACACAAATATTTGTCTAATGACAAAGGGGATGTTAATGTAGTAGATAATGGTGGGTAGTATCGGAAGTTAACCAATGATTAAGATGAAAGACCGGCAACAGAGAACATGTAAAGGAGATAAACTAAATTAGGGTTTAATGATAGTGTTTACCAATAAATGAGATCTTTTAACCCATTTGAGGGCTATTAGGGTTTTGTAAGACCCATAACCCGTGCAAATTATTCGTGGGATTTGATAATTAAGAGGTTATTTCACAAATAAATGAGATATTATAACCCGTTTAGGAGTTATCCGGATTTGGTGAGACCCATGACCCGCAAAAATTATTGTTTGATTATAAAAGTTTCATAAATATATGAGATGTTATAACCATTTAAAAACTATCCGGGTTTGGTAAGACCCATACCCGTGAATTCGGGTCAAATGCATGAGAAACCTCTATTTAGAAATCAAGCAATCTGGTAGCTCTAGAGAATGGGGGAACAACCTGAGAGCGACACATAAGATTTTATGATAGGCAATTAAATTATATAGATAGTTAGATTTGTGCCTACAAAATAAAAGGAAATAAATGAATTATTGGTTAATGAATCTCATAATTACAAGATACACGTATAGTGAGTCATGAATATGGATCTTATCTCAATCCATTATTTCCTTCCCTTCCAAGTAAAAAAAGAAAAAGTTGGTTATAAAAGAATTACAATCAGATTACATCTTGAAACATATTTCATCAATTTATATATTATAATATCAACCTTCCTTAACAATAAACCAATAACCACCACCAACTTGTTGATCATATCCAGCACCCTAAATCACAAATCAACCTGGTTTACATCTCTTTTAAATAATCTCTTAAGTTAATACTAACCATCTCCATAATTTCAGAAAACAACCCAAAACAATTATTACGGCAAACAATAATACCTAAGGAGTCCATTGCCGACTAAACTTTGTAGCTTCGATCAAATTCGTTTTGTTTCAGAAAGGTATTAACTGTTCATGGTTACCTACATATATCATTACTTGTACATATTAGAAATTCAAATTTTCTATTATAGATTGAAACTCCGACGAACTGGTTAAATCAGAAAAAACAAACATGGAGGTGGGTTTAACTTGGTGATCGGTGGGTAATTTTATAGTGAAAGCCAGTTACAATTCTATAACTAATTTATAGAAAAGTTGGTTTCAGAAAGATTTTTTGTCATTTTATTTTAATTAAATTTATTGTTGGTTATAAAGACTTTACGAACAAAAGTTCCAATATAATTTTCCTAATTTCAAAAAATCACAAAACTTTTATTTATTTTGCTAGTAAATTAGAATAATTGCTATGTAACATTTTAAAATAACTTTAAAGTCAAATATCTATAGCTGTCATACTTACATTATTAACGTTAATACAATATTAGAAGATACACATCATACAATATTAGAATATAAAGGCCACCCATATAAATTAGTAAATAAAAGTTTGAGAATTTAAAAACTTATATATTAAGTACATATTATCTATATATAATTCTAAACAAACATAACTTACTTATATGTAGATCGCTACGAACATCCCTAAACAAGTTGGCATAACCTTGGAATACTTAAGGTGCGGATATTTTCCTTTACTATTTGCATAGTATAGGCTTTTTAACTTCATTCGTTAATCCTCTTTTACAAGTTATTATCTCATATCATATACTGGTTTGTGTCGTATTCTTATTCGGACATTTGTCGGTCTCTATCAGTTTGACTCAGAAAATGAATTTAGAAACCATATTATATGCGATATTTTATCGCATCTCGGTATCCTGACACATTGAATTACGTCCGTTAGTATATTTAAGAACTATATATGTATATATTAATAGTTTTTACCCCTGTACTCCGATACCCGAGCACGCTCCTACTTGTGGGGGTGACCACAAGCATGTCATTGCGGCATCGATGGCGTGGCACCGACTGTGACGGTGAGCCTAAATCACAGCGTCTCGCCTGTTTAATTTAAACTCTACGGAGTGCCGGTTATATATTTCGAGACGTATGGATCGATCCTAGGATATTATTATTTTCTGGTGGATGGTTTGTATGTATGCCCATACACCATCGCACATAGGTTCTGGGCTAGCTACCCGGTTCCTCCTGTTCTGTTATATATCGGGCTCAATGGGTATTTCGTATAAATAATAAGATTATTTAATTCTGTCAAGTAATTATAATTAATTTATTATTTTTATTATTATTCGCTCATGGCATTTTGCTTCCTCGCATTTCTTTCTTTTTCAGGAGGTTATCAGGGATGAAGGGACTGTGTGAAGAGAGATAAATAAATAAGATGGAAGCATACTATTAGTGTTTAATAATGTATGAAATAAATTACTAGAAAATAATTTTGTAACAAAGTTCAGTTGTTATATAAAAACGTGTATTTTTGTTTCTGATTCTGTAATAGTGACACGTCAGCCCAGAGCCGGGCTGGGGTGTTACAACTGGTGTGTACTTCTTTGTCTATTCCGTCTACGGGTAATGATTCCCTCCGCCCTACACGTATGATGTGCCTCAGGTCCATGTTTCTTTTGATGTTTCTCAACACCGAAAGGATTGTTGAGCTTGAACTTGTGGTGGCTGAGCAATCTCACATTAATCTTATTCAGCATCAGGCTATTCATCGAAAGATCTCTGTAAACCAGCTACAATCAGTCCTCATTGTTAAACAAACTAAGGTAATGGATTCTCTGAAGAACTACTTAGCATCTCAGGGGGAGAGTAGCTACAAAGAAGATGCATTGAAGAATGTAAGGCATGATGATACCAACGATAATCCTAATGCATCAAAAGGTGAAGGTGGTGAGATGCCAAGCACTTCACAAGTTTTTGGTGCTCAAGCTACAACTCAGGGGTCAGGTAAGGCAGGTTCGAGTGCTGGTGGTGATGGCATGGTGATTGTGGATGAAGAGATTGGTGCTCTTCAGGTTTTAAATGATTTTGATGCTATATATGATGTGGATGATGAGATAGAAAAGGGAGAGATAAAAGAGATTAGTGAAAAGATAGTTATTAATGAGTTCTTGGAAGAATGAGAGATTGTTAAGGAGGGGGTAAGGCATGTTATACCATATCTGTTCATGAACAAGTTTGGATGAATACTGATGGTGGTGAGTTAGTGGATCTTGAGAAGATTGCTAAACTTGTTCAAGAAGAAAGTGAAGAGTCTAAATGGGAAGAGGAGCCCAAGTGGAAAGAAGGGTGTGTTGAATGGTTTATAATAAGAAAGAAACCCGAAGTTCCCCTTAGTTTAAAAAGTCTTATAATATCAATGGGTTTAATGAATCGAAGAAAGGAATTATCAGCAGGTTGTATGATTAGAAGTTGAAATTGTTGGTGTTGAAAAGGTATGATGGAATTCATTATTTTCCAAGGTGGTTAAAGTCATTAATTCTTTAATTGAGTGTGAGGTGAAGGATTTGGAAAGAATGAAGTTGATCGATCATTGTAAATATGATTTTGCTGATTGGGTCAAGAAGATTATATGGAAAGAAGTTGTGAAGGAAAAGAAGTTCACTTTGCTCAAGTCTCAACAGGGAAAATTTATTGAAGATGTTGATAGAGGTGTAAGATCAAACAGGAGACCATGGATGATGGTAAAATACAAACTCGTTCGATGCTTGAAGAAGATTCCGATGAAGCCGATGACGTATAATGTGTTGAAGAATATGAAGTTATGGGGCATTGATAGTGAAACAACTGAAGCGGTGATGGAAGATGAAGATGAGCATGAGTTGTTGAGAGTGAATGATCCAATGCACTTAGTAAATATTTCTAAATCTGATTTGTAGGTACTCAATGATATCAGATTTTTTATATCCCTGCATGGATGTCAGAGGGGAAGAAGTTCCAGAGAGTTGTCTAAGTTTGTGTGAGACATGGAATGCATGTTGGAAGTTTTGCTTGAAGACAACGTTTGATTGCAGATTGAAGAAGAAAAACAAGAAACAAATGAAGCTACTGCCAAGAGGGAGTCTATTGGTGCATTTTGGTGTGTCAGTACTTCATAAGTTTATTACGTCTTGTCTGTAATAAACCATATGTTTTGTTATATTTTTTTGTAGTTAAACAGCTTAGTGTTTGGCGAAGTTATGGTTTAAGCGAAGGTGAGATAACTTCGCCTATTATGTAATAGGCGAAGATATGTGTTATTTAAACATATCTTCGGCTTGGGTTTGAAGTTGTTCATTCCAGCCTAGGGATGTCAGTAAAACCCGAACCTAATGGGGAAATCCGAAACCCGACATAATTGGGACGGGTAATACCCGTCCCATTAGGGTTTGAGACGCGTTAGGATTAGTTTTCAATTTATTTTGCGGGTTTGGAACGGGCTTGGGATTTATAAAATACCCGATTACCCGACCCGATTACCTGATAACATTTACCCATTTATCCGATTATGTACCCAGTACTTATCCGATTATTTTGAATCGATCCACGAACTACCGTCCTGACACGATATCGCGAGCCACGCTGGTATATGTTGTTCAGACTCATGTGGTTCCCAAGATATAATGTGTTTTTCAGTCTTAGGTTTATCAGCGGGTTTCTTTGTGTGTTTTCTCCCACGTCCGCCTTATCCACGTTGGCTCAGCCCTGCATGAGCCTCCGGTTTGGCTTGTTTCTCTAGAACCATCTCGTCTTTCTCTGGTTGAGAACCTGCCATCATGCTCGGATAATGAAGACCGCCCATAATGCTCGGGTTATGAACACCGGCACCTAACATGTGCATGTATGCCATCAAGTTCGTGTCGAAACTAACAACGACCGGGTACAGTTATTGAGGGGTTTATTGTATCAGTTGGGTGGTGTTCAGTTGTGGATTATTTTGGTCTAGATTATTGAGTCGAGTTGACGAGATGAGAATTGACCAAAACCGAAGCTCGAAGGTTTAATGAATTCATATTGGTTGTGTTATTCGAAAAAGATTGTGTACAGTGTTTGTTAGAGGATGAGAAGGTTGAGTATTTATAAATAATAAGGTATAAGGTTGTTTTAAAAAAAACAAACAATATCGCTCAACGGCTCTCTCTGTTTTTTTAACCTTGAGTCAGGCCAACGTTGTGTAATCAACGCCCTCCCCCCCCCCCCCCCTCATCTCACCACCAAGAAATAAATGCTAGCCAAAATGGCTCAGTGTCAGGGGTGTTCGCTGCCATTTTCGCTTAAAGAGCGTCTCACAACGTTTGCATTACAAATGGTGTTAGCTTGAACATTAGATTCCAATTTTATTAAATTCTGCGGAATAAATTGTTTAGACAAATAAGAAAGGTACTACCAGATCTACGTGTAATAATAATGGTGGGGGCATTTTCTAATTTTGTCTACCTAACTTCAAAGGTCAGTCTTGCTAGTGTCTTCCAGGAACTTGCCATGACTGTGTAAGCGTAAAGGACAATAAACAAAGAATTGATATAATAAAAGTTTGTTAGTACAATGACTAGGAAAACCCCAAAATAGTTGCATTTCAAATTCTACCCTCAACTTCAATGCTTGTCTTTATGGAACCTGCACTACAACATTGATGTTAATCTCCACCCTCCAGTAACAAAATTGTTAAACGTGACTTCAATTTGTATGAGTTTAAGGTAATTAACAAACAAATATGTTATAAACTAGGAGTTATCGTACTAATTAGGAATATTAATATACTCTTAAGTCTTACCTTAATATTCGAAATGATTTTTCTTGTCTATTATTATTTTTTTATAAAACTTAAAAACACTTTGATTACGTATCAAAACTAAGATGTTGACTTGAGATATATTCTCCATTCTAAATGAAACTTGGAACACGGATCCACTCCCCGAGTATGGGTCCTGGATCCAATGAGTCCACAGGGTACAATACGATAATCACTACCACAATATGAGTACAACTTCCCAAAGTCCAGTGACCGGAACCTGCAAAACAGACACCGTGAGTCTCGTTACAGGAAGGACAAGAGGGGGGTCTTCCTGTAACCACCCTCCGGCGTGAGAATCAGTAACGTTTGTAATGAAGAAAGTACTGAAGTACGAAGACTAAGTGTAGTCAGAATGTAGGTGAGTGAATGAATACCTCATACCGTTTGACAAGGTATTTATAGCCGAAGGATGATGGAAGATGATTGGGGCAGCTGTCCTCTTCTAGAAGATTTCTGGTAACCACCTAGACGCGTGTCATCGTATGATAGGTTGAGCTATATGTAGCATGTGCATGCATAACAACCTGGATACGTGTCTCCTCATCATTGGCCAATAGGGGAATATTAGCCATGTGCAGGGTTGTAACGACCTTGCCAGATGTCACTGGCTGATTGGCCGAAGGATCACGTATTGCCCAAGAAAGCATCTTGGGAAGTCTTCTAGAAGACAATTAGTTATCGACAGCTGTCCCGCTGGCACTATCCTCAAGTTATTATGCGGACAGAAATCTTGTCCTTCAGACATCTTCTGAGGATGCTCGGATGCTTCCGCACGTATTGTGAGGACGTTCTTCCTCAATCGTGATATGCGGATGATCCATATGTCCCGCGGGTAGCTTATAAGAGGATTCTCTGTGACCTGCGGGTGGTACTTAAGGGTATTCGGGTCTTTTTGGTACCCTACCTCTACAAGTCCCCCCAGTCCAGTGTTTCTTCCGCGTGAAGTCTTTGTGCGGGTGAAATTCTGGACTTAATGTATGTTGGGGATTTTTGCTATTCAGAAGTTAGGTAGAAAATATCTTCTGTTGTATGGATAATCATAAAAAAAGGACAAGTTGACCACTCGCAGGCGCGTGAACAGGATGGGACGTTTTTGACGGCTGTCACTGTACCCGACTGTACAACTTTTTCTCTTTTTTAAAATTTCTCGCGTGACGTGGCAATCAATAGTTGGATCTTGAATTTCTCTTTCTACTGTTCATATCCCATCGCATTAATTGCGATGGGTATAAATAAGGAGAGACTTCTTCGTTTCAAAGTTTTATCACTCTTTTCCTCTGATTATCTTCTTATTCTCTGAACTTTTTCATATACCCTTCTGATAAGATATCGAATTTTTCTTATATGTCTTCCTTAAATCTTCCTAAAATGTCTAACGTTCAAACTCAAGTTGACGAGATAGAGATTGCTCGGGACTATTCGGAATATGAAAAGTTACTGGAAATGTATGGTATTCCATCAGAGTGGGAACCAGAGTTTCCTTCTATCGGTTCTATAGCCAATTTCCCACCACCTGGGAAAATGGCTTTATATGCCGACTATTTTGTACATGGGAACTTCCGTTTACCCATAACGAGATTCCTTCAGAAGGTGTTAACTGCCTATGGAATCCATTTATCTCAATTGCATCCCCGTGCTATGATGCAAATTCGTCATTATGAATTTGTATGCATAGCACATGGTATGGTGCCACATATTGACCGATTTCCAGTTTTTTATCTCCTTGCCATGCGTAATGGTTGGTATACATGTCAAGGATTTTCTGACCGAAGCATCGGTTATGAAGTTGAGAAAGTGTCTAAAGATTGGCGGAATAAATTCTTTTGGATTTCTGAGGACGTGGTGCCGTTAAACTTGGTTCGCCGTCCGGTGAATTCCGCCCTTCCTGATATTGTTACTGCTAATCATGAAGGCCAGGAATGGTATCGTGTACTCACGATGGAACCAACACCCATGCGGGCTTTGCCAGAGGAAGCTCTAGTGTGGGCAGGCATGAGTCGCTTGTGGCCCACAGAATTTATGGAGCCCATTTTTGAAGATTTAAATGAATGTATGTTACTTTACATTGTCTCTTTGCTTTTTGTGAGTGTTCTTATATTTAAGTTCCCATCCTTTCTTAGGTTGGTGTTCTATGATCAACGCTCTCTTTGAGGACAGGGGATGCGTCCACAAGAGCATCCGTGAAGCAGGGGACCAGGCTATTCTTGAAAAGACTTAAGTCCCAATTCTTGTTTCCGAAGAAGGTCAGGGCTGAACCTGTTACTGCGAACGCCACCTTTGAAATAGGTGCATATGTTCTAAACCCTCCTCCTCTTAATGCCATTACTTCCGACGGAATGATCGCCATTCTATCATCGAGCGATGATTATGGTGAAACTTCTGATTTTTCTGCCTCTGGAGAGGAAGAAGATTCTGACGTGGGTGCTTCTGAACTTTCATCCGTCTCATCTTTGTTAGCAGAACTGGAGAAAAAGAGAGTTTTTTAGCTTCTCGAATGAAGCACACAAATGTGAAGGTTGCAGATACTGAGGCGGGGCCATCGAAGAAGAAACGAAAAGTGCACCGTCCCAAGAAACCTCAGTACAGCCTTGCTGACCGTTTAGATACTGTTGAAGGTATATGTCCGTCATTAAATACTGCATTCTTTCATAAGTGTTTGACTAAGTATGACTTTGTTATGTAGACCCGTCGATCTTTAGTGAGGATATTTCTGAGAAGTTATTTACATCAACTCCTCAAGCTGAAAAACTACCATCTCCTCCTCAGAAGGAAGATGTTGAAACTGAGCAGGTTACTCCCCCGAGTGGTCTGAATGTGGAAGGTCCATCAACCCTTCCTCAAACTGAGACTATTGCGGAAGATAGGGTACCGACTCCGCCATCTGATACTGCAGCAAGGGAACCCAATATCCAATATGAAACTGATACTCGTTTTGACTATCTTTTTCAGGCTGGGGGTGGTGTTGGCGAGCAGGAAAGCAATCCTGTTGTTAATGAGGAAGGTTTCCGGACTGGGGAATCTCCTCTCCGTCCTCCTGTACAACAGTCTTCCTCAACCCCGATTCGTTGCAGGCCTTCAACTTCCCGGTACTTCGGAGATACAGGCCTAGGTGACAAGCATGAGTTGCTTGTCCCTTCGTGGGGTCTTCCAAATGGGTCCCGGTTTTCGGGCTTGCATGGATTTTGTTGAGCATTGTACGCCACTTGCTGAGATGGCGTATCAATGCGATCTTTCCCGCTATGATCTTCATACCAGTGTGGCTTATCACCTGGCCAATGCTTTAGCTGGTAGCCAAGAAGTCCTAAGTGAATGGCGTACCTTAGGCGGGAAAGTGGGGGAAGCTCGGCAGGCCGCTGAGGCTGCCAAAAAAGAGGCTGAGAAGCATCGTCTTGCCGCCCGAACCGCTAAATGGAAACAATCTGATGCGGAAATCGCCCTTAAGGGTGAGCAAGATCGCAACGCTGGGGCTGCACGCCGATGGAAGGAAGCTTGCGAAAAGCAAAATTCCGTTCTTGAGGCTGCTCGAGCTAAAGCTCAGAGGGAAAGAGATGAGTTAACTCGTGCACAGGAGGCTAACTCTTCATTGGAGAATTATGTGGCCCTTCAAGGTGCACGAATTCATGATCTTGAAGCAGAGTTGGAGTTGCAGAAAGAGCAGGCCAGACTTAAAGATCAGAATGCTGCTGAGATTCAGACTGCTTATAATTCTCTCCTCCAAGCTCAAGAGGAAGCTGCTGCGGAAGCCAAGGAGTTCCGGGCGCGGGCAGAGCGTTTGGAACAGGACCGCCAGTGGTTCCTTACTCGGGGAATTGATGCTGTAAGTTATGCTTAACCTTTGTTGTTTTATTCACGTCCTTAAATATTGGGGACTTATGTTCTTATCTTAACAGGTCATCCGCCATATCAAAGGAAGCAAGGAGTTAACTGACAGTTTTGCCAATGTGATGGCTGCTTCTTCTTCACTTGGGCGTGTTGCTGGTTTCCACGAGGGGTGAACTATGCGCAAAGCAATCGTACATTCAAAGATCATCCGCTCTACGGTGTGAACGTTAAACAAGACCGTGTCAACCAGGTTAAGGAGCATGATACCTTAGTTTTTTCTTTACAAGGTATGCTTCCGGAGTTTGCTTCCGCATACGACGGCGTTCAGCCTTTGAAGGACTATCTTGGGGAAGAATCCGAGGACGATTCCTCGGAGGATACATCTATGAAAGCTCCGGAAGATCCATCCGCCTCAAACCCTTAGATTAGATTCATAGGTCTCGTTACTTGTAAATTTTTTCCTTTTCTCTTTTTGTAATTATTTTTTGGATAATTAATGGAAGAAAACATTGTCTTTTTTGTGGATATTCCTTTGTTCAGAGAAAATATCCGTTAGGAGATATCTCTGAAATCTTCAACTTTTTTAAATTTTTGAATATCTTGGGTAACCATGCTGACGTGGTGGAAAGAGATATCTGTTAGGGACAACTGATAAGACGTGTGTGATGCCTTCGACAGGCTATCTTCATTATCTTGAAATTCCCGTCTGACGTGTCGGTCATCTGTTGGTCCGCGATTTCTCTCTCCTCTGCCATTTTATGGGTCGCATTAATTGCGATGGGTATAAATATGACCCTTGTGTCTTCTATTTATCCTTTATCGCTTTCGGATTTCTTATCTTTCAAACGTTTGAAGCTTTTCTATTTTCTCTGTGATTTCTTCTTCTTTCTGTGACATTCTTAATCCTTTGTAGTTAAAATGGCTAAAGAGAATAAAGGTACCCCTACTATCAGTGATGTTGAGGCCTGTCTTAAAGAAGATGATTATAACAACATTGTTAACGTATTTGGTTTAACAACAGAGCGGGAGCCGGAGCGGCCTGTGAGTGGTTCCGTCGCCACTAACCCTCCTCCAAAGAAGATGGCTGTGTACGTGGATCATTTCACCACTGGGAACTTTCGGATTCCAATTACTAAATTCGTTCAATCGGTGTTAACAACCTACAAGGTTCATCTTTCCCAGATCCATCCATTCGGGATGTTGAGAATTCGACACTTCAAATTCTGTTGCCAAACTCACAATTTTGAACCTTCTGTTGGCATGTTTGCCATATTCTACAAAATGACCTATCGTGGTGGATGGTACAGTTTTGCCACTATTGACAAGAAGAAGACTGTAGGTACAGAATGGATCCGTAGTCTCCATGGTTGGAAACCAAAATTTTTTTGGATCCGAGAGGACGTTATTCCGTTCACCATGACAAAACGCAAGGCGGAAGAACCCATGCCGGTGATTGCGGCCTCTACTCATGAGGGTCAAGCATGGTATCGGACGTTGACCTCCACACCAACCCCTATGCGCCCAATTCACGAAGGGGTGATGGTGTGTGCGAAGATGAGCCGCATGTGGCCGTTCCCAGATCTGGAACCATACTATGAGAAGGCCGACAAGAGTAAGTGTGTTGTAACTTTTGTTTGTCGTTAAGTATTTTCTAATGTTACTTCTTTGCTTCATATAGGTGAAGGTTCCGCCTTTAGCACTCTATTGGATAAGGAGGAGGGAATGATGGTGCGACGCCCGATTGAACCAAAGGACGGACCCTTTTTAGGTCGGACGAGCAACAACTTTTTGTTTCCCACCGCCTTTTGCTCGGAACCACTGGTTTCCGAACCAATGTATGCCAAAGGTGAGAAGTATGTTGACGAAGCCATACTTAAAGGTGAGCGCATTCTACAACCCCGGCCTTTAACTGCCATCACTACTAGCGGGGTGATTGTACTCTTTTCGTCTAGCTAGGAGTCATCCCTTTGTGAAGAAGTTTATTCGACTAATGCTAATAAGGCTGTGGACTCGACTGCAGGTCTCACTCATCAACGAGCTGGGCGGCTTCTCAAACAACGAGCCATGATGACGTTGGCACTACTGCAGAAGTTAAGGGTCCTGGACCTGATGATGCTGCTGTCGAAGGTGAACGTCCGGTCGTTGATGTGGGCATTTCCAAGGCGGCGGGCAAGCGAAAAATTCATCCTGTCAAGTATGTTTCGAAGAAGAAGAAGTCCAAGAAGACCAAACCTTCCGCCTTGGAAGCCCGATTGGAACAACTTGATGCGGAGGACCCTTCGCTAGGTATGCACCGTTTTTCTCACTTTCAACTGTATTGAATTGAAATGTTTTTCTAACTGTTTGTTGATATTTTTCAGTAAACCTGGATAACCCTTTTGAGGGTGTTTCCGGTTTGAAGGATTCACCTGCCCGTCCGCCACCACCATCTCCTAACACTATTGAAGATCCAATAATTGTGGCGGACGATTCCCCACTGAAGAAGAAGGGGATTGAAGATACTAAACGTGTTGAGGAATCGTCTCCTCAATACGTTTACCATTTTAGAGATCAGGGTGGAAAGAGTACCTTTCCATATGCTTCTCAAACTTCCCCTACCCCTGAGGAGGAAGACCCTACCCCTCACCAGCCTAACTGGTCCTTACGTCGGGATTCGACATTCCGCGACGTGGGCACATGTTTTGAGTTTCTGGGGGAGTGTCTTCCTCATGGTGAAAAGGAGCGACGCCGCCTTAGTATTTGCCAAGAATTACTAAACTCTCATTCTTACTATTTGGCGAATACTATGTCCACTACTCATGAGATAACCAAGGACTGGTTATCGATGCATGAGCAATGGGACGAGTTGGCCGCTTCTGCCTCTGATGCTAAAAATGAAGCTCTAAAAGCTATGAATGAGGCTAGGGAGGTCAGACAGGCCCTGGAGGCAAAGAAGACTGCACGATCCTCTGCTGAGGAAGCCAAGGCTGTTCTCCACAAACAATTGGACGAACAGGCCAAATTATTGGAAGTTCTTCAGGCTGAATCAGCAGCCAAGGACAAGCGTTTATCTGATCTTAATGCCAAGAGCCACAACCAATCCTTGGAATGTGCTCAGCATAAGATGGAGCTTGTTCGGGCCAAGGCGGACCAAAAGTGTTTATTGGCGGAGGCTATTCCCAAGTATGTGTCTTTTACATGCTATAAATAGTCTAAGTGTTTAGAGTTACTTTATGCATGGTTGTTTTGATAGGTCATTGCTGATGTCCGAGCAAGTGACGAGCTTGGGAATTGAGTTGCCATCCTCCTCAAAGCTTCGATGCAGGCTGGTCGCCAACTAGGCTTGATAGAAGGTTATGAGTTTGGCTCAACTTCCAGGCTTCCTGAAGAGTATGTCTTAGCTGGTCAAGATACTGTTGGCATCCTTAAGCAAAAATCAAAGGACTTTGATTTGTTGAAATTCCCTTTGACCGATCAGATAGCTGAACTTGCTGACAAGGAAGACAATATCCAGCAACTGAAGACTCTTTCTTGAGCTTGATGGTGAAGAAGAGGATGCGGGCGGTAATGATGCGGAACATGAAGATGCCGCGCCATAGATAGAATTTTTGTTTTTCTTGTAACTTGATCTTTTGTGTAACCCATTTGTGTATATAAAAGAAGTTTTGATTTTGTATCCGGCACACTTTTTTATCTTTATCATAATATAAGTGTTTTGTAGGATCTTCTTTAAGTGCCAATAAAGGGTTACATAACAATACAAGTCTCAAATGACTGAAATGAAAATTTTCATAACTAAGGCAAAAGCCAAATTACAAGGAAAGAAATTACAAAGGTTCTTAATATCTAGGTGGGCGCGCAAGCCAAAAGACAAACCTACTAAATGTAACATTTCCTTAGTTGGGCCCCATTCCAAGTAGGGACCTCTGTCCCATCCAACTTTTCTAGTTTATAGGCACCTTTAGACAGAACCTTCTGGATTTTATAAGGTCCTTCCCATGTAGGGGCCAACTTGCCTTGAGGTTCTTGTCCTGAAGCTTCATTACTGCGGAAGACATAGTCTCCCGCATCAAATTCACATCTCTGAATCCGCGAGTCATAATATTTTTGCAACTATCGTTTGTAATTATGCTCGCGGATCGATGCCATTTCCCTCCTTTCCTCGAGGAGGTCAAGGTTCATCCGGAGTTCATGATCATTATCTTCAATCATAAGGACTCTGGCGGATGGGATACCAATCTCGGCGGGAATCATGGCTTCTGTGCCATATGTGAGACTGAAGGGGGTTTCGGAATTACTGGAATTCCTTTAAGTGCGGAAGGCCCACAGTACATGTGGCAATTCGTCTACCCACCCTGTTCGTTTCGTTCATAATCTCATTTTGATTCCCTCTTTGATCGTCCGATTGGTTCTCTCAACTTGACCATTCGCTTGTGGGTGGGATACAGAGGTGAAAATTTGAGAAATGTGTAATTCTTTTAACCATTCTTGCAACCCACTATCCGCAAATTGTGTTCCGTTGTCACTAAAGAGCTCTAGGGGGAGACCAAAACGGCATATGATAAATTCCCACAAGAATTTTTTAACACTCGCTGCTGTTATAGAAGCAACTGGTTTGGCCTCCACCCATTTTGTAAAGTAGTCGATGGCTACTATCAAGAATTTGACACATCCGGGGGCTTCAGGGAAAGGTCCCATTATGTCGATTGCCCATTTCTGGAACGGCCAAGCTGAAGTGACTGGAACTAACTCGTTTTTTGGATGAAAGGTGTTGGGGGCATGACGTTGGCAGGAATCACATTTTCTGATTTCTTGCACAGCGTCCACGTGCATGCCGGGCCAATAATACCCTGCGTTCATAATTTTTGCCACTGTCATTTTTGGTCCCACGTGTAATCCGCAAATACCTTCATGAATTTCTCGAATTAGGTAGTTTGCGTCCTCCGCGTCCACACAACGCAGGAGTGCGCCAAGAAATGATCTCCGGTACAGGATACCATCAGTCAGTTGGTAATTCAAAGCTTTGTGCTTGATCTTCTGAGCTTCAGCCTTCCCCGCTGGAAGTGCTCTGGAGGATAAGTAAGCTTTTATAGGCGTCATCCATGATTCAGGGCCCGTTTGGATTACCAAGACTTGATTTTGTGGAACGGATGGATGTTCCAGGATTTCCACACGAATATCTTTAGCAAAATGCTCGAAATTTGTTGAAGCTAATTTGCTAAGGGCGTCCGCCGATTTGTTCTCGCTCCTTTTAATGTGGACAATATTGAAGGAAGTGAATTGGCGGAACAAGACTTTTGCCTGTGACAAATAAGAAGCCATGGTGTCGTTTTTGGCTTCGTACGTTCCATTTATCTGCCCCGCAATTAACATAGAGTCCACCCGAGCTTCCAAATGCTTTACCCCAAGTTTCTTTGCTATCCGCAGTCCTGCCAGGAAGGCTTCGTATTCTGCCTCATTGTTGGTACTCTCGAAATCCAACTTGATGGCATACATAAATTCGTGCCCCTCGGGGTTGACTAGACTTAAACTTGTGCCACACCCTTCACTGCTTGATGCTCCACCCGTGAACAATGACCAAACTTGTCCTTGTTCCAGAGGTGCTTGGGGTTGTTGATCTATCAAACATTCTTGTTCTTTGTGTTGTGGGACTTCTGTCACAAAGTCCGCCAATACCTGCCCTTTGATTGATGGCCTAGGTTTATACTCTATGGCATGTTCACCTAACTCGAT
This sequence comes from Bidens hawaiensis, assembly GCF_021521415.1. Lineage (NCBI taxonomy): Eukaryota > Viridiplantae > Streptophyta > Magnoliopsida > Asterales > Asteraceae > Bidens > Bidens hawaiensis. The sequence continues at coordinate 82,040 of NW_027505718.1, read as the reverse complement.
GGCCCATTTAGCTAGGCGTCTAGACAATTCTGGCTTACTAAGAACGTTTTTGAGCTTGTAACCAGTTAACACGTTGATGGGGTGCCCCTGAAAGTACCTGCAGAGGCGTCAGGCAGCATAGACTAGTGCTAAAACAAGTTTTTCCAGCATGGAATATCTTGTTTCTGGGTCCGACAGTGTTCTGCTGACATAATAGATCGGCGTTTAGACATTCTTTCGAGCTGTCAGGAGGACGACCCCGATGGCAATGTCCGACGCTGATAGGTATAATGTTAAAGGTAATCCTGCACAAGGTGCTGTTAATGTGGGTTGCTCCATCAAGCATTTTTTGACTTCCAAGAATGCTTGTTCTGCTTCCGCTATCCACTTGAATTGTGCTTTCTTAAGGCAGTTTCTTAGTGTTGAGATAAATGGGTGAGACTTAGCTGCATGGTTTGCCAAAAATCGATTCAAAGCCACCAAACGCCCATTGAGTGTCTGAACTTCCTTGAGGGAAGACGGGGAAGGCATACGGGCTATGGCTTGAACTTTATCTGGATTAGCTTTGAAACCCTCGTCAGTGACAATCACTCCCAGAAATTTTCCTTCCTCCGTTCCGAATGAACACTTGGCTGGATTCAGCTTCATATTAATACTTTTCAAAGTTTCGAACGTCTCTTCAATGTCCTTCAACATTTGATCTTCCTCGACGCTTTTAATCACGAGATTATCCATATAAACTTCCAAATTTCGGCCAATCTGACCTTTAAACGCTATGTCTATTAATCGTTGATATGTGGCTCCCGCATTCTTTAGTCCGAAGGGCATCATTTTATAACAAAAGGTGCCTTGGTCTGTGCGGAACGTTTCTTGTCCTCATCGCCCGCAGCCATGCGAATCTGATGATAGCCCTTGTAGGCATCCAGGAAGCATTTGAATTTGAATGGTGCCACAGCATCAACTTTAAGGTCAACTTCCGGCAGGGGATAACAATCTTTAGGACATGCTTTATTAAGGTCTTTAAAATCAATGCACATCCGCCACGCCTCGTTACTCTTTGGGACGATGACTGGGTTGGCGACCCATGTCTGATAGCGGATCGGACGGATGATCCCGGCTTGCAATAGGTCCTGGACTTGCTCATTCATTGCTTTCGTTTGTTCCGGACCCATCTTGCGTTGTTTTTGAACAATTGGCGTGAATAGCGGGTTTACCCGTAGTTTGTGCTCCGCGATGTTCCGCGGGACACCAGTCATGTCCGCGGGTTGCCATGCGAAGACATCAATATTCTTTGATAACAATTGTTTTAAAAGAGTCCGCACCATCTCAGAAATAGCAGGTCCTATTGTTACAGTTTGATCAGGAAACTTTTTGTTCAAAACCCACTATTCTGGTTCAGTCCTCAGAGACTGTTTTGGAATCTTGCTAGGTTTTGAGCTTTCGGTTGCAAAGCAATGTCTATTAACATGAATTATTGCGATGCCAGTGCGAGTTGGGACTCCCACTGCGCCATGAGTTGTGGACGGATGGGCGTTAAATCACCAATCTCTTCCCGTTCGAGAATAATATCATGTCTTGATGTTGCTGGTAAAACCAGGAATTTAACCTCTTCGGTTCTAGAATGTATTCCATCACTTAGAGTGACTGGAAACGAAATTACTCCTCTAGGGTGCATTATTTCCCCTCCGAACCCAGACACTGGAGTGTGAATGGGTTTCAATCTTTCTTTATCCTCTTCGTCAAGTTGGTCAAAACATTGTGCATACATGATGTCTGACGTACTACGGTGTCGAAGAAGACATAGTGCGAATGATAGTGTCCAAAGAGGGCAGTGATGATCAGAGGATTTTTGTTGTTCGGACCCCCTTGATTCGTGGAAAAATTACTGGTTCATTCTTCCAATCCTCATCATCGGACTCTTTCCTCTTTTTTTCATGAGTTATATCCACCTTGTATCATATGGACATTCAAATCTTTGATTTGTTTTTTACTCGGACCCTGAATGTCTCGTACGGGTGCTTTTCCGTTGTCGGGTTTTCCATTTTTTACCAAGTGTCCGAGCTTTCCAGATTTCACAGCCGCCTCAATTTCATTATTCAATTACCTACATTCATTCGTATTGTGACCGATATCATCATGATACGAACAGTGCTTGGTAACGTCTAAGAACGATCTTCTTGTTAGCGGCTGTGGTTTTCTGAATTTTATATTCTTTGTCATGAGAATTTCAGCGGGAGTTTTTGAAAGAGGAGTCCAATTGTCGGGACCCCGGCTTGCTGGTCCCGCTTTGTTCTTGTTGCCTATTAGGGATCTTGCATCGAATTGTTTTGATACTTCCGCACTTGGCTGAAGCCTTGACCAGATAGGGCCTTTCACCTGTCTATTAGGTCTTGGATTCTGAAACTCAACTTTGAATTTCTGCTTCGGGTTACCATTCCTCAAAGTTTTCTCAGTGTTAGCATATATCTTTGCCGCATTCATAAGGTCGTCCCACTCTTTTGGCATTCCATCTCTGCCAGTAAGTGTGCGGACTAAATCATCACACTTGACGTTTTTGCGGAAGGCACCGCGGAGCATGTCCTTACTTATCCCACCAATGTTCAAACTTTCATCGTTGAACCTGGTGATAAAATCTTCTATGGATTCATTGTCGCGGCGGACAACATCCAAAATTTCTGATTGATCTCGAGTATGTTTCTTCTGTTGACTGAAGTGTTGGGAAATTTTTTCACTAAGTCGTCCCAACTGGAAACTTCTCCGTCCGGTAATTTTTCAAACCATTCCCTTGCTGCCCCTGTTAGTGTTAATGCGAACATGTGACACCAATAGGGGAGCGTCCAGCCACTAACACCACCTACCGCAATAAAGTTTTGGAGATGATCACTTGGATCAGTCATACCGTTATACTTACCCACCGATATAGGTATCTTAGCATTAACGGGAAAAGGTGCTGTGGCGATACTTGCTATGAATTTTGACTTTTCGGCGAAGGCCGCGGGGTGGTATGGTTTGGTGAAGTCTCGTTCCGCGTTGCTGTGGTATTCGGTATGGCGGACCATATCATGCGGATGGCTACTTTTCACATGGGAACTCATCCTACTGTCACCCGTATATATACTGTAATCTCCCGGGTGGTAGGATGAATCATAATCATCAAACTCGTCTAAGTAAGATGGTATCCGCATATTTATGCGGGGGCGAGGACGCAGCCTCGGAAGCTCGCCTAACTCTTGTTCCGTCTGTTGACTGTAACGGGATTGACTTCCTCGAACTGTTGGTGGAGGAGAGGGAGATCCTCTTGGGGATTCCTCATAATCCAATGTACGAGCATGAAACCGTTCGTTACGTTTTCTACGCTCATATTCGGCCGCCAAACTCTGTTGTTGTGCATGGAACCACTCTTCAGGAGTTAACGCTCCTCTAGCTTTAGAGTTACGTTGTTGAGATCTCGCCCTGCCAGAATCGCCTGAATCATTTTCAAGATCAAATATCGATCGTTTTCGGTGTGTCTCTTCCGTAATTCGCCTGAGGTTACCCAAATTAGAACCTTCCGGTGCCAAGGCCCTTCCCATATCTGGGAGGGTGGTACCGGTTGGTGCTGTGACGTTCTCTAGGGTGAAACCTCCAGGTGTTACGTCAATGTTTCGTGACCCTGGAGCTGTGACTCGCTCAAGAGTACGGCCACTTGGAGTCGTGATGCGTGCAAAACACTAAGACCTGGAGGTGCTTCTGTGTTAGTTACACGTGACTCAGTTACAGGGGTTCCCGTCGGCCCTTCAGGAAGTTTACTCATATCAACGAACCAAAAAACCAACGAAAACTATTGCTGTTCTAACACAAATCACGGATGACGCCAAATGAAGAAACACAGATCCACTCCCCGAGTATGGGTCCTGGATCCAATGAGTCCACAGGGTACAATACAATAATCACTACCACAATATGAGTACAACTTCTCAAAGTCCAGTGACCGGAACCTGCAAAACAGACACCGTGAGTCTCATTACAGGAAGGACAAGAGGGGGGGTCTTCCTGTGACCACCCTCCGGCGTGAGAATCAGTAACGTTCGTAATGAAGAAAGCACTGAAGTACGAAGACTAAGTGTAGTCAGAATGTAGGTGAGTGAATGAATACCTCATACCGTTTGACAAGGTATTTATAGCCGAAGGATGATGGAAGATGATTGGGGCAGCTGTCCTCTTCTAGAAGATTTCTGGTAACCACCTGGACGCGTGTCATCGTATGATAGGTTGAGCTATACGTAGCATGTGCATGCATAACAACCTGGATACGTGTCTCCTCATCATTGGCCAATAGGGGAATATTAGCCATGTGCAGGGTTGTAACAACCTTGCCAGATGTCACTGGCTGATTGGCCGAAGGATCACGTATTTCCCAAGAAAGCATCTTGGGAAGTCTTCTAGAAGACAATTAGTTATCGACAGCTGTCCCGCTGACACTATCCTCAAGTTATTATGCGGACAGAAATCTTGTCCTTCGGACGTCTTCTGAGGATGCTCGGATGCTTCCGCACGTATTGTGAGGACGTTCTTCCTCAATCGTGATATGCGGGTGATCCATATGTCCCGCGGGTAGCTTATAAGAGGATTCTCTGTGACCTGCGGGTGGTACTTAAGGGTATTCGGGTCTTTTTGGTACCCTACCTCTACAGACACTTATTGGCTAAGGTACAAAGTATCGTCCTCGCTTATATTTGATTTTAAATTGTCGCTTCCAATGAATTCACATTATTAGGTTATGATATTTGCGTATTCCAATAAAATTAAAAAAACAGATGCATTTATAATTATATTCACCTCAAGGGCAATTGAAGATCTAACTCTTAGTCGCGATTTAAACATCGTCAAAGTGTGTGTGTGTTTTTATAACAAAAATAAAAGAGTACACATGTAAGAGTAAATGCCCTCCGTGGCTCCGCCTATATTAACAGCTCCCAAAACATGCTCGGGAAGCCAAAAGGATTACCATCGTCTCTACTGATCTTCATCATGAAGAACTATTTGTTCCTTGTAATTTCACTATAAGAGCATTAAACAATTGAGTCATGTTCTTGGTCGTCTGGTACTTAACCAACTCTCATATTAGTACCGACATGGTTAACTTCTTACACATGACATATCATGTCCATACATACTCTTACAAAATAGAATCACTAAACGAGAGAATTGTTGCATATCTTGGATCTACCAATTAAATTTACTATTCAAATGTTTGAGGCATACAATAAGATATTATATATACATAAGACAAAATCATAAGGATGACTGAGAATCTGATATAAGAGAGTCATGGCTCATGAAAAGCGGATGTATGTAAGATCTAAAATCATTGGTTTCTTACCATAGTGTGATTGTTTTATCTAGGTGGTTAGTAGGATATTGATGAGCTCCCGTTAGTGTTTTCCAGTAACGGGTTTTCATAAATGAAAAACATATAAAGCAAATGTGCAATGGCTTTTTTTTCTCTTTAGATACTATTATCCTACTCTACATATGAACGTCTTTTTAAATTCTCTAGGATACTCGTTTGGTGTTTTATAGAGTGTTTTTATGGACTATGTTCGTGTGCACCATCTTTGCACCTAACTTTTACATTTTTAGAGACAGAATTTGTGTTGACCATGAAGAACTTGTAGGAACCAAAATATTAGATGTTGCAATGGTATATTCGTTGGAGTAAAAATAAACATGTATAACGTACGTCTTAAACTCACGTGCTCAATTTGGAAGACAATTAGGGTATGGTAAATTCATAAGTTTAACGTATATTTGAAGAAAGATAAATTACTAAAATTTTCGTATTTGGAAGACAATTAGGGTACGATAAATTCATAAGTTAACATATATTTGAAGAAAGATAAATTATTAAAATTTTCGTATTTGGAAGAAAACTAGGATAGAAAGATCTTGAAGTAATTGAAAGATACCTGATACTTACCAGCTTTCTATCTTGCTAAATTTGACAACTACACACGGCATGTCGAATCTTCATTTATCATATAAACAATGTCAATAACACAAACAATTCTTTCATCATTCTAAATTGAATTTCAACATGTGCGTCTAAGATTATGCTAAATATCCATTACATGCTCCACACATTTATTCGTAAAACTACCAAAGAACACAGAAACTCATTAAACGTTCATGCGCCAAATATGCATCCAATGTCAAATCACAAAAAGACACCTCCTTCACTAGAATGCTTTCCTCATTCTTATACACGACCAACATGGAAACATCTACTAGATTCCGTTGTGTAACGACTTTTGAAATAATTACAGAGCTAGAACACAGTACAATCCTACACATTTAAAAAGTTAAGAAAACTACAAGGTCCAATTAAAGAAAGTAGTGGGAAATAGAAGGTGCAAACATCGACTAAAGAGTATATGGTGGATCTTGTTTGTTAACCTATTGAGATGTACTTTATTATACATATAACCACCAAAAGCAAAAGTCAAAATGTCAACTTTTTGACTCGAAATAAAATATATTCAAGATTGCATCTTCTTGAATCCAATCAATCATCATCATCATCATCATCATCATCTTCGATTATTATTGGATCAGATCTTAATAGCGTTAGGTCACACCAGGTAACAAACAAATCATCTATATATATACCGATATTGTTCAATTTATTTTATTAGGGTTTGATCTGATTGATTTTCGATCCCTAATTATTTCAGTTTCACGCTGATTGATCGGTGACGGAGTTGCAGCGTCATCGATTGTTCTCACAATAGGTAAAATTTATTCGAATTTATTAATTTGTGCTGTTTTGTTGCTGATTTGATGTTAGTTTGTTATGATTTTGATTGTTTTGTATGTGAATCTAGCCCTAGGTGTATGCAGTTTGATCTTGAAAGTTTTTGTTTAAATGATTCTGATGAAATTTTGCAGTTTGATTTGTTTTTTCGCTGTTAATCTGTTATTATTTTTCCTGTTATGCGTGCGAAACTCTGTATCTATGAAGTTGAAATTTAGCGATTTTATGTCGTATTTAGTTGTGATTTTTTTATGATTTTGACTGTTTTGTAAGTGAATCTTGCTCTAGTTGTGTGAGGCTATGGATTTTATACTTAATTGTTGCAAGGATGATATGAAGCTTGATGATAGTTTTTGTTTAAATGAGTGTGTTGATATATGAAGTTGAAATTTAGCAGTTTTATTAAGTTTTTCATTGCTAATTTGGTGTGATTTTTGTCCGTGTTGCATGTAAATCTAGCCATAATTGTGTGAAACTCTGTACTTTTGGTTTATATATTGCAAAGATGATATGAAGTTTGATCTTCAAAGCTTTTGTCTGAATGAGTGTGTTGATATTTGAAGTTGAAATTTAGCAATTTGATTCAATTTTTCGTTGTTAATTTGTTGTGATTTTGACTTTGTTGCTTGTAAATCTAGCCTTTAATTTTTTTTGTGAAACTGATTATTTTGACCTAATTATTGCATTGATGATATGAAGATTCATCTTGAAAGTCTTCATCATAATGAGTGATGAAATCTGAAGTTGAAATGGAGATTTTGATTTTTATGTGTTTTTCTTTGAATTTGATCTTATTAATAGAGGAAAAGTAATTTATGGGGTATCTGAATTCTGTATCATCAGCCATCATGGGCCAATCAAATGGTGATTCACCTGTAAGTGGTGGTGGTTTGAGTGAAGATTCGAAGTTCAGCTATGGATTTGCAAGCTCACCTGGAAAAAGATCATCAATGGAGGATTTCTATGAAGCAAGAATCGACAGTGTAGAGGGTGAAACAATCGGTCTGTTTGGTGTGTTTGATGGTCATGGTGGTGCTCGTGCTGCTGAGTATGTGAAACATCATCTTTTCAATAATCTCATTAAGCACCCAAAGTTCATATCTGACACAAAAGCTGCCATATCAGACGCATACAGTCACACTGACACTGAGTTTCTGATATCGGAAAACAATCAAAACCGTGATGCTGGATCCACTGCTTCAACCGCCATCCTTGTTGGCGACCGTTTGCTCGTTGCAAACGTTGGCGACTCGCGTGCGGTTATTTGCAGGGGCGGTAAAGCTTTTGCTGTGTCTCGTGATCATAAGCCGGATCAAAGTGATGAACGACAACGTATCGAGGATGCTGGTGGATTTGTGATGTGGGCTGGGACTTGGAGGGTAGGCGGTGTTCTTGCTGTGTCTCGTGCGTTTGGTGATAAGCTTCTGAAGCAATATGTTGTCGCGGATCCTGAGATCCAAGAGGAGAAAGTTGATAACTCGCTTGAGTTTTTGATTCTGGCAAGTGACGGTTTATGGGATGTTGTGAGTAATGATGAAGCGGTTGCAATGGTGAAACCGATTGACAGTCCAGAAGAAGCATCAAAAAGGTTGATGCAAGAGGCGTCTCAGAGAGGTAGTGCTGATAACATTACTGTAGTTGTGGTTCGTTTCCTGGATAACGAGGCGAGTGCATCGAGTTCTCATTGAAATAATGGAAGTGGTGTTCGCGTTTATCGATTGTGTTTTGAGTGGTGCAAGTTGTTACTGACCGACTTTAATATGTTACTTTATCGGTTGCTCAAGTTTGTTCTAGGGTGTTTTGTGTGCGTCGAAAAATTTCAACATAATAAATGTAACGAGTATTGTTTATTTATGTTCGTTTATGTAATTCGAAGTGTGAAAAAGGAAATACTTTTTGACTTTACTTTGTATGTTTATAAAACATGTGTTTGCATCATCTATTTGAGATTTTGTGCAGTAAAATCTTGTAGGTTGATGATGAGATTGAAGCCAAATGAGAGACAAGATACAAGATAATAAGAGAAGTTTAGTACTGAAAATTTGTTTATGAATTTGAGAGTGGTACCATTTCATACCCTTTTTCCTCGCTTCGTAATCGACGGCAATGAGACCCCCACATCTCCAAGAGTTGTATTGAACGTACTAGTGTACTACAACAGTTGGTTTTCAGCGAAAAAGCAAGACCGTGTGAGGCGGTGCAAGGGTACTCGTTTACTTGCCTTGTAATATATTGAGTTTAACAATGAAAAAATACTAAAAACCAATAAAAAATACATATGTATTTTACGTTTTACATCTTGTCTAGGATACAAATTTAATAGAGTTAAAAGTGTGTTTTTTCATACCTGAGATTTTTCCAAGTACGCAATTTTAGTACACTTTTTTTTTCTTTTTTTTTTTTTGCAACAAAACATGAGGTTTCAAGAATAATGCCATTTTCGTCCTTTTCGCTAACACTGTCTATCTTGGGGTAAAACTGTCATTTTTGTATTTTTACTAATTTCTTTTCTAAGGATAAAACTAAGTTTAGAAAGTATCAAGTTCACAAATACCAAATGCAATCTTAAACTATAATAATCAGTACAAAATTCTAAATGCAAGTGATGCATTAGTGCATTAGCAAATTATAACTTTACAACTTAATAACAAATTAACAAGTTAAGTCGGACTAATATTTTACAAACCAGCAAAAAGTACAAGTCAGGTCAGCAGATATCACAAAACACAAGCTTTGGCACAGCACTTGGCTAACACTCAACGGCAGTAAGTACAGTAAAATATATGTAAATAACTAAATATATGGGATGGACGGTGGCGCACCGTGGTAATGGAAATAATTGTTATTGAATTGTTAGTTACCAATTACCATTGTAGTAAACAGATTGAATCCGTTGTATGGAATGGTTATTGATCAGATTAGTCTAATTAAGTTTACACAACCACAGGGACGTAAAGTGCGAGGATATAAGGGTCTTTTCATGGGATTCCTAGCAGTCGGTAAACACTGGGGTAACGATTGAGTTATAGGTAACCATTGTGCAAAAAATCCACCATATGTTCTCATCCTGCGTTTTGATGTTTACCACATGGGTGCAAATAGTGTGAAATGTGGATTGTGTTAGGATTAACACACACACACGAATCGAAGAAAAACATGACATGATGATTTAACGTGGTTCGGTATAAACTTACCTAGGTCCACAGGTGGCGACTAGGTATTCTTTATTGAGTGACAATGATTACAAATAATATCTAGGGAAAGGTTAAAATACAAAAGAAGACAAAAATGAGAAGTGTGAAAATGATTTGTGGCAACACGAAAAACACCTCAACAAAAAATTCAAAAAAAATAATACAAAAATCATAACTCAAAATACATATAAAAAGCGAAATAAATTGTTTCCTCCGTCATTCTCATTCTAAAAAAACTACGAAAAGACACGATGCCGAGATCAAAGACATAATGATGAAAATGAACAAAAAACACAATTATAGCTAAAAAAGACACAATAGATCGCAAAATTTAACACAATGCCAAACAAAATATGATTCAATGTTGAGTATTATAACACTATATCAAGAAAAAAAGACACATTGTCAAGGAAATTAGACACAATCAATGACGAAAATAAACACAAAACACAAGATAAACAAAGAGACATAATGATCTTTTTCCCTCAACATTGTGTCCCTTTTTTTTCGTTTAATTTAAAACGAGGAAGAAGGTGGAAACATTTTTGTGTTATTACTTTTTTTTTGTTTTTTATTAAATTTTGAGTTATGATTTCTTTTTATTATTTTCTATTTTTAGGGTTTTTTTTTGTGTGGCTATAAATTCTTCTTATCCTTTTCATTTTTTTCTCCATTTATAGAATAGCGCAACCCTAATTTATACATAGAGACTAATCTAGGGCTTCCATCTTATTAAAGAAGAAATCTAAACTGGGTTGGGCTTGGGCCCGACTGCTCGCATCCGTCTCCTCTTTGATCTCAAATAACCAACCGGGCAAAACAAGGTGTACGAACCCAACAAAATCCCACTCCGAAACCTTGAGTACTCTCGTCTTCACTCTAGATCGTACTTATGTAATCTAAACATTAAACTCCTTCTAGTTACACCACCTTCTTATCATCTAATTTGAAAGCCGGTTGAAGCTTCCCGGAGCTCCAACACGTCAGTCACAGCTAAACTTGCCCCTGACTCCCCCTACCGGCCCCCACTGTAAATAACTATAGGATCCTGAGATATCCCGAGAACAAACACTCTCTATATTCACTAAGTAATCTATTAGGGAGACTTTTTTAACCAGAATATTGGTTTTCTTAATCCACTGTCGACCTGAAACTGTAAATGAACACGACATGTGCTCCCACTGTCATGATGCGCCCCAGCTGATTTAACCTTCCTAGCTCGTCCATCCCGAACCTTCACTTTTGCTATTGGTTTATTACTTACAAAACAATTTTCTGCCCATGAGATTCTGTGAACCAGACTTTCTCGTTCACCAGAACCGGATCCACTCTTTCCGGTGGCATATTGACCATATACATCAAACCTCTTTTCTTGCCACGGACAACCACGAATTTCCATTTGACTATCTTCCGATGTCCATTCCCGAACACAACATCGTGTCCATGGTCATCCAACCGCATAATTGAAATAACACATTTCTTCAAACTAGGAATAACCCAATGTATTTCAATGTCCAAGAAGTACTGGATGAAGTTATCAAATCAACGTCTCCCATACCTGTAACCTTTAGAATATTATCGTTCGCTAGTCGAACGTTCCGAAATCCCCAAACTTTAGATTATTCGTCATTTCACTATAGTGAGTGGCATGAAATGATGCACCAGAATCCATCACCCAAACATCAACGTTACTCTCAACACTTCAAACCAAAGCCTTATCATTAGTGACCCTGTCACCTGTGTCATATTCTGTCATGTTCACTTCTTACTTACCATTCGGACACTGATTCCTGAAGTGTCCCGTCTCTTTACAATTCCAACATTCTATATGTTTAATAGTTTTAGATGGGCTCCTCTTCCTAAGGAGTGTTGGCTTTAACCGGTGCATAAAGTAAAATTTTGCAAGATTTTGTGGCAAAGCTTTCGGACTATGACGTTACTCTTTTAGTAGACGGGAAATATAGCATGGCATATCCAGATGATAATGGGATGGAATTCGTGCTATAGTACAATCCCTCTAGTTTTGAAGTGGTGCGTGTTGAGAAATCTTCCAATTCTTTGACTTTAATTGGCATGTAATAATTTTGTTGATAAACTTGATACTCATTTGGATTGTAATACCATGGACTCGATTCTTATTCATGATGCATTGAATGAACCTTTCCAGTTAAAGATGCATGATATTTCTTTACATCCCGAACAATTTTCATTTGACAAAACTGGTAGAAGGATTTGTGATGTCTTTGTGAAAGGTGGACTTGTTGATAATGACATAAAAGTTTTTTTTAAAAGTAATGAAGATTTTCTAAAACAAAAGCAATTAAAAATTAAATATGATATTGTCAAATCGGTTAATGTTGATGTGGTTGATAATGCTTGTGTTGATGTGATTGATAATGTTTATGTTGATGTGATTGATAATTTTTGTGTTTATGTGCAAAATTGTTCATCTACAAATTGTGACATTAACGATGAATAAATTAAAACCAAAGCGTTTGAAAATGTTAATCAACCACGCACTTCTAGTAAGTACCTTCCACCTCATAATCGCCAAACATTTTCTCAAACAACTAATCACTTTAATCATCCTGAATATTACCTATCTTTGATAAAAATATTATGGTTACGGTTGCAATGGCGACATTGAAAGATATTATGCAAATGAATTTGATGATAGATGTTACAATTTAGACGTGAGATATGAAATTTTTTATCATTATTCAAATCCATCTTCTCCAAAATTCAGACAAACATATAGTGTTGATAAAGTTGTAACAACTCGGATTTTCCAAATTAGCATATTTTTATTAAATACTCGACCTGTATCGATGCTCGGATTATTTTATTAAATAAAAATATCGAATTTATCGAGAAGATTAATTATTATTATATTATTGTTTAATCATTTATATAATATATATTTATAACTTTCAAGTAATGACAAAAATTACCCTAAACTAAGATTTTACCCAAGAATGTTTCCATCTTCAAACTATAGGGTCTAATGTGCAAATTTTATATAATTATTATTTTAAATCCCTAAACCCGTTTTACCAAAGATCCAACCGTTTACATATGGACCCGATTATCATGCCCGTAACCCAATCTAATGGCTTGGGCCTCAATTCTCGTAACTAATATGGAAATTGAATCAGTGTATATATTATGCATTCCAAAATCGGCCAAATCGACATCTTAATTTAGCTAACTCGATCAATTTGATTCTTTACACAAATATAACTCGGCCGACATTAACATCAATTCGTTATACTATTAAACGATCATAATAATCCAAATAATATTACAAACATCATCCTTAGAACCTCGCTAATCAAAGCCCCAACATTAATTAAAATAACTTAGTTGGATTATACGAGTTCTTCATCGTTCTATGGCCAACGCTGTTCGGATCAGTTTAACCATCATTTGAGCATCATACGAGGTAATTAGTTATACCATCTTGATTATCGTTACTCCCTTAACGATAACCATAACCCAAATTAAACGAACATCAAGCCGTATGATCGATTGAATTTATAGGGGTCTTGTATAATCTGGTTTGTTTGGTCTGCTAGTTATATTAATTCATTTTCATCTTTTAACAAACCAACATACCAGCTCGCATGCATGGTGTGTGATATTAAGTTTCTGGGCTGGAGGGCACAGGTTCAAGTCCCTCTAACAGCGTTTTGGTTTTCTTTTTTTTTTGTTTTTAATTTATTATATAATATATCAATCTATTTAATCACCTAAAAATAATAATAATAATATTGTAAATATTATAATTAATTCATATTTCGTTAAAAACCGGCACACTAACTAGTCGTTTTTCGAATCATGGTTAAAAATCATATATATATATCTATATATTTAAAGACACACACACACACACACACACACACACACATATATATATATATATATATATATATATATATATATATATATGTATATATATATGGATGGTTCAGGAGAGAAATGCGATTATTGTGAGAAGTTCGGGAAGTGATCTTGAACCATTGATTTGGTTAAATCAATGATCCAGATTTATAGTGGCAATTGTGTAATAAATTTGAAACTGATATGGAAAGTTTTAATGATGAAGGATATAATGGTAAATATTTTTTATGTAACCTACTAAATTTAGTTAAACAAACACAATTCGATTAATTAATTAATCTGACACTTTCCCAAATTTAGCTTAATTACATAAATAATAATAAAAGTTTATATTTTATGTATAAAATATATACAAACCTATGTATATAATTGTGTGTAGGTGGAATGTAAGATTGTGTAGGTATAAATTTCATCTTTTTACAAGGATTATTAATTTAAATATGTTACAATCAATATGTGTAGGGAAATTTTTAGTTGCGTATGTATATGTGTTGTAAATAGAGTTTTGTTTTCATCTTTTTACAAGGATTATTAATTTAAAGATGTTACAATCAATATGTGTAGGGAAATTTTTAGTTGCGTATGTATATGTGTTGTAAATAGAGTTTTGTTACCTATGAAATCACGTTTGACTAAAATGTGAATAATATGTAGGTTAATATGAATAATGTGTAGGTTAATATTATAATCAGTGTAGGTTAATATTATGGTCCGTGTAGGTTAATATGAATAATGTGTAGGTTATTATTATGATCGATATAGATTATAGTATGATCTGTGTAGATTAATATGAATAATGTATAGGTTATTATTATGATTGATGTAGGTTATTAGGCTTTAATTAATGTGAGTTAATTCTTTCCAAATATAAAAAAATTTGAATGTTTACCCAAATCCAAAGGAGTTTGCTGCTACTATGCCCACAATCATCACCCAAATCCAAAGCTTCAACTCCAATGGATCTGCTACTTCGGCCGCACCAAACAACTATGACTTTCGTGACTTCTTGATTACCAAGCCTACTTCCTTTCATGGTGAGGAAAATGCCACCAAGCTACTGCAATGGTTTGAAAAGATGGAGAATGTGTTCATCTACTGTGAATGTCTGGACGCCAAATGGACTAAGTTCGCCTCGAGCATGTTCGAGGACCGAGCTATCACATGGTGGAATGCTTTAAAGGCCGACCAAGGATCCGATTAGGTTGTAACCATGCCTTGGGAGGATCTCAAAGAGGAGTTGAAGAAAGAGTTCTGGCCTGATCATGAACTGCAAAGGCTTGAGGCTGAGTTTTGGGAGCTCAAGCAAGATAGTTGGGATAACTCTACCTACTCTAACCGCTTCCGTGAACTTAGCCGAATCATACCCCACCTTGTAACCCCCTAGAACCTCGACATTCAGAAATACATTCGCGGTTTACCAAACATTTCCGTGATGCTGAGGTGAGTCGTGATCCCTTAAACATCGGTGAGGCTTTGGACCTAGCTGCTTCCCTCACCGACAGTCATGTTAGGGATGGAACCTTGTCCCGAAAGGATTCCAAGCCTATTCCCAACAAGAACGAAACCGACTCATCCTCTGATGCTAAAGCCGAACCCAAGCCTGCTTCCAACAACAACAATTACCGCAACAGCCACAACAATAAAAACAAGCGTAAAGCCTCTGCCGTTAACCAACCCAATAGCCAACCTCCTCCTAATCAAGACCAAAATGCTCCGAAAAAAAAGGCCTATGCCAGACCTCATCCTCTATGTGCCAAGTGTAACTTTCATCACTCTGCTCAAACCCCTTGTCGATTTTGCACCCAATGCCATCATTACGACCACCTTGCTAACACTTTCCGTATCCCGTCTAATGAACAAGTTGCCCCACATGATCAACCAGGTGTTCCTAATACCCATGCATGCTATCATTGTGGAGACCCAAATTATCTCCGTAGTACGTGCCCTCAACTTATCCATGCCCATCAAGCCCAAACTATGAGTACACCCTACTACTTGACCCATGCTCACCAAGTTCAAACCCATCAACCCCATGTCCTTCAAGCTCTTCCCATAATCAAGGTCAACCTCACCTAACTCAACTCTATCAAAACCCGAACCCGCAAGCTCAATTGTAAAAGTATACTCTACTCAAGCCCCTGCTATGCAAGTTCAACCCATTCAAGCTATCGTAAGTCAATCTACCTCGACTGCTCCAACTCCTATGAATGCAACTCCTCATGGTGCTTCAAGTCACGTCAATTAAGCTACTCAAGGACCCCGAAGACTTTTTATGTTTTCCTTATCTTATACTAATCTATTTTTTCCTTTTCCTAATTATTTATTGTAACGCATTTGTATGGCATTGAATTATTTCAGTTTGAACTATTTATCCTTCACGTATCATACCTTATGAACAAAGTTTCTTTGGTTTAAATAGACTGTTTATTAAAGCCTACCTCTATCTTATTTCCTTACCCTCATCCATCATAACCCATTTTATTAACCTCAACTATTAATAAGTGATCTCTTTTCAACTTTAAATACTTATACTTTTACGTTTAAAAGATGACTTAGAAATTTCTTTGTTTTATTAAAATCCACTGCAACTTTTGAAATGTCTTATACATTGGTGATTTTCTAGTTTTATAGTTTAAAACTCCTTAAAAGTTATGTTTCCTCAAAATCATATTCTTTCAAATGTTTTGTAATCCACAATGGGAAGAGTTATGTGGACCATCTAACGATCTAAGTAATTACGGGTCGATACGTAATTACTTAAGTCCTTGCATGGAAATTATAATTCGAATAATTGTGTACCGTAATATATAACGTAAGTAGTTGAGATAATGGTACAAATGTGAAGATGATAAGGACATGCTGGATACGCCGCTAGTACATCATATATATATATAAGTGTCCTTATCGAATTTATATTTGCAGTGTTGCTTCAACTATCAAAGTTCTGTATTACGATTAGTTTTAAATCATATTTAAAATTTTTATTTTTTCTAAAAAAATTTAATGGTGTTGTTATATTATTCTTTAATTTTGGGACGAAATTCCCTAAATTAGGGGAGTTTGTAACAACTCAGATTTTCTGAATTAATATTTTTATTAAATACCCCACCCCTTTCGATGTTTGGGTTATTTTATTAAATAAAAATACCTCATTTATAGAGAAAATTAATTATTATTATATTATTGTTTAATTATTTATATAATATATATTTATAACATTCAAGTAATGACAAACATCCTAAACTAAGATTTTACCCAAGAATGTTTCGACCTTCAAACAAAAGGGTCTAACGTGCAAATTTTATATAATAATTATTTTAAATTCTTAAACCTGTTTTACCCAAGATCCACCCGTTTACCCATTGACCCAATTGCCCATAACCCAATCTAATGGTTTGGACCTCAAATCACGTAACTAATATAGAAATTGAATCAATGTATATATTATGCATTCCAAAATCGGCCAAACCGACATCTAAATTAAGCTAACTCGATCAATTTGATTCATCACACCAATATAACTCGGCTGAAATTAACATCAATTCATTATACTATTAAACGATCATAATAATCCAATTAATTTTACAGACATCATCCTTAGAACCTCGCCTATTAAAGCCCCAACACTAATTAAATTAACTAAGTTGGATTATACGAGCTCTTCATCGTTCTATGGCCGGAGTTGTTCGGATCAATTTAACCATTGTTTGAGCATCATACGAGGTAATTAGTTATACCATCTTGATCGTCGTTACTCCCTTAACGATAACCCTAACCTAAATTAAACGATCATCAAGCCGTATGATCGATTGAATTTCTAGGATTCTTGTATAATCTGGGTTTTTGGTCTGCTAGTTATATTAATTTAGTTTCATCTTTTAACAAACCAACACATCAGCTCGCATGGCTGGTGTGTGTGATATTAAGTTTCTTGGCTGGAGGGCACAGGTTCGAGTTTCTTAAGCAACGTTTTGGTTTTCTTTTTTCTTTTTTTTTGGTTTTAATGTATTATATAACATATCAATCTATTTAATCACCTAAAATCATAATAATAATATTGTAACTATTATAATTAATTCATATTTCGTTAAAAACCGGCTTACTAACTAGTCGTTTTCCGAATCATGGTTAAAAATCATATATGTATCTATAGAGCTAGGTTATATTAACAAGTAGATTTTTCCTAAAAAGTGTAGAAAGTGTGCTTTCACCATTAAATCTAATAAAACACACTGCACTATAAACACACTTTCCATATCTACCGTAAGATCAAGATATCTAACACACAATATTACTTCTTAAACTTTTTAGACACACTCCACTTCTTATTGTAACCCCACCCTGTATCTATATATTTAAAGATATATATATATATATATATATATATATATATATATATATATTAGTTGTTAAAATTGTTAAAGGTTTTTATAATAGAGATTTTAATAAGTTTTTAATATTAAAGAGTTAAAAAGGGTTTTTAATTTTAAATACATAATTAATATAAATACATCTTATTCTTTATTGCATGATAGTACCTTGAGAGCTGTGAGCAATCAGCTCACGCCCTGACATTTCCGTCGTAAGTTAGGGTGTGACAAAAGTTTTGTTTTGTTTGTGGCCACCCTTCTTATCATGCATGGTATTGCAAGCACTGGTTTAAGGAACAAACTGACATTAAAAGGCAACTTAATTAGTTCTAGAAAATAGCTTTTAGTAGCTTAGATTATCGAACCGATTAAGCCGATTATGAAGCCAGTGAAATGGATGTGAGATCCAAAGTCAACAAAGTAAAATTGTTAGTGCATGATTTGTTGTCCGTAGCTGGATGAATAGGCTAGGGGTAGTTTAGTAATTAAAATACAATGTAATATGGCCCAATCGCTAAGCATGTTTAACGAATAGGGTTCATTCGTTAGACTAAAGGCCATACGCTAAGATGTTAGCGTATGCCAGCCCATTCGTTAGCCTAGGAGCTGATACGCTAAGGATGTAGCGTATGCAACTCATTCTTTATTTAAGAGATACCATTCGTTAAGAGTGTTTAGCAAATGGGAGGCCATTTGCTTGTGAATAAGCCCCATTCGCTAGTGTGTGCCTAGTGAATGGGGGATGCCTATAAATAGGCCTTTCCTAGAAAATGAAACTAGAGATTCAGTCCATTCTTACACTATTCATACCATTACCATGCCAATTCTCTCTAGAATGATAGGCCGCCTTGAGGTGCACATCGAGGCGGATCGAGCTTAACCGTATGTACGTATGCATGTATGAATCTGTAATCATTTGGTTATTATCAATATCTGAACAATCATTCAGCTCGATTATCGTCTTATGTTATATATCGTCTCATATATCATAATGTATCCAATTGCGACTAGATCTTGGCTCGTATGACGTTTACAAAAAAACGTAAAAGAAAACCATTTTGGATAAATAAAAGGGATGAATTAAAAGGGATCCTAAGATTGAAAATATAAAGATCCATAAAAAAACAATTTTGAAAACCAAATATTGAGAAACCTAAAACTTTGAAAACCATGAAATAAGTCTTTTCTTGGTTACCTAAAGGTTACACATCTTCAAGTGACACCTCATTAGTCAATTTATTGTTGACCTCTCGAGATAGAAATTCCCCGGTAACCCATGTGTAATTAATCACTTATTACATGTAGGGCCAGTCAAGGAGGCCTGTCAAAAGTATTTCATACTTCGACAATGGCTGCACCCGACATATGACGAGAGGTTGTTTTATGTTCAACCTTTCGATATAGGACTTGTGTCTTTCGCAGGCGAAATGGGAGGGAATTATAGTTAACAAAGGGAAAGTTTCAAATGGGACTCTATGCTTCAATAATATCAATCTGGTTCAGCAACTAAATCACAATATGCTCACCATCTCATGAATCTACGATAAGAAAAACTCAACTCATTTCACTTAAAATCAATGCATGATATTGAAGCATGGTTTCAAGATTCCTGATGAATGGGTTCTGATGTGTACTCCAAGACATAATGTCTCACACCCCAACCTACAACGGAATATACCGGGATGCAAACTGTTGATTCACAGCTCACAAGGCACTAACATAACAATATTAGTGGCAATATCTAATTTATTTATTTAATTTAAACAAGTACACATCATCTCAAACAATTACAATTAAAACCAAACAAATATACAAAAACATCTTGTCTTTCTTATATTAAATATCCTAAAGCCCATTCTATGTGATCTTCAACCTTCACTTCATACCATAAGAAACCTGCAATATGCGTACAAGATAGATATTTTTGTTAACACGAGGTTAAGTAAGTAATTACAAGTTTTGACACTAAATATAATATATGAAAAAAACTACAAATCAATATTGTGAGTATCAACAATTAAAAAATGAGCAAATAATTGATGTTGTTTGACCGTTGCCTAGCGAATCGGGGTTTGGCTACTAAGACAAAATCAATGAGTATGCTAGAATAAATGATAGACCTCTTCGAATGCTAGGATTAAACAAATAAGTAAGTAAGCAAATAGCAAATAATCATTTAACTGATCAAAAGCTCAATAATCATGATTTTCTAGTATGAGTATTATTTAGTATGAAAATATAAATAAGTACACATAAAGTCCCCATAAAAGTTTTAAAAGCAATGTAATAGGGGAGTGATCACTCACCTTAATGATTGGTGAGCTAAATAATAAATTAAGAATAATAAACGAGTCCTAAGCCTTTAACGCGCTGATTGATCCAACACGAATTGACATGGAACATTGAGCTAGTAAACTAGAATTAGAAACGAGAACATAGCCGTTGGAATCAGAACAAACGAATGTATAAAACTCAAGATATGAAATATTAAATAAATAAGTGAGCTGGTACTATTCAGAATCCGAAATTTAAATCAGGAGTGTGGTTCTGACAAGTACATTCAAAATTTCGAAACAAACACAAAAGTCTTCTGCCCGAAAGCTAGATTCGACCAAAAGATAGAGAAGTCGAATAGTCAAATATTTTGACTATTATGCCCTAAAACGGGCTGGGATCAAATTGACCACCGAGACTCCCTCCATCCCATAAATTTATTGAATACTTTTGTTAAATGAATAAAAACCAAAAAAAAAAACACAAAAGACAACTTACCCAAACAATGAGTAGAACTAAGAGAAATTCATGGTCAAAGGAGTCTTGAACACCAAAGTCAAACTAAGTTTGAAAGAACTTGAATAATCTTGAAGAAATTGATAAAGGAAGAGAGGAAATTTGTGGAATATGGGAAGGACATCTGAAATGCCATAGTTTTAAGTGTTTATAGATGCATTATGATTAAGTATAACACTCCAAAATTGTTTATTTGGTAATAGTTCGTTAACCGAATAAGCTTATTAAGAAAAATCGGGTCAATTTACTTAAAGATTTTGCTGGCACAACAAGAAAATGAAAGTGGACATGTTATAATATCAGATGACATGACTTGGGGCTTAATTTTCGTGATTAGAATCGGTTTAAGAAAGATTTTGTATTAAACGAAAGGAAAATGATTTGCTGATCTACTGGGTTCGCGCTACACGACCAGCTATGTTGAAACCCATCGCGCTACGCGATGTGTGATGTTTTACTTGGTTTTCAAAAATATCATATTTAGTCCATGTATTTTCATAAATATGTGTTTAGCCATTTTAAGCGATTTTAAAAGTTTTTAAGGGTTGTTTAACTAGTTTGAAAGTTAAGAGAATATAAATTCAGTTTAAACAAGTTAAATTCTAATAAATTAATGATTTTATAAATACAAAAGATTCGAAATGTTACAGTCTTCCCTAGTTTTGCTAATTTCATCTCGAAATTAAGGAAGTTTAAAACAAAAATTGTGTTAAAAATAATTAAATTTTAAGGAATAACTATTTAGATAAAATTTAAAATTTTACCTTAACATGGAACTTCGAATAGTTGGAGAAATGCTCCAAATGAACATCCAATAAAGACACTTATATATAGGATGTACCAGCGACGTATCCACCATGTTCTTATCATCTTAACATTTATACCGTTACCCAAAACCACTTTCGGTTCTAGATTATGATCCACAATTGTACGAACTACGATTTCCATGCGAGGACTTTGATAATTACGTTATGGATTAAAATTACTTTTACCGTCGGATGGTCCACATCATTCGTCTCATAATGTGGGTTATAAAACATTTTAATGACATAACTTTGTGAGAAAATAAATTTTTTAATTAATTATAAATGTAAAACCAGAAGATTCTGAATGTATTAAATAGTTCTAATAAAGAAAATGAGGTGTAAATTCGAGTTTGATTAATGAAAATAATGAAAATTTTTTAAAACATCTTAAAATTGAAAGAAAACGAAACTCTTGAAGTTGGGATAAATTTTTTAATTAGATTTCGACAAGATTGATTGTGATGAACGAGAATAGAAATATAAGATAACCAACAAACTTTTGAGAACTTAACAAATAAATAACACGAATATAGCAAACAAAATTTTTATAAATGTACGAAAGACATTAACAACAAAAATTAAGTGAATGATTTAATTACTAGTTTAATTAACAAATCTTAAAATGAGTTGTTAAGTCAAAGATTTGACATGAAATGAATTAAGAGAGATTAAGGGGGATTGAAATCTTCTCAACTCTCCTCAGAAATGACTAAGTATGGATACCGAGCACACTTGGACATCCGAGCATGGTTTTACTTGTACTAGCAAGGTATTTTGCCTATCAGGCAAGGTTATCTTCTTGAAGTCTTCTTAAGTGATGATCCGAGCAGGGTTCACTTTGTCTAGCGAATGTGTTCTTCAAGTCAAGCACATTTTGCTTACCAGCAAACCCTTGGTTGAACCAAGCTTTTGAAGACAAGTAATTGGAAGATCTAGCAAGGTTTGATTAATAAACAATAGTCCGAGCATGCTTGTTGAAAGTGATCAAGAAATATACTAAGTACTTTCTCCAGCAAGGTTTAACTCCGAGCAAGCTACAATGCTAAGCTATGTTATATGATTATGTACCAATCATTAGGGTTTCTAAAAAGGAATGACAGCTGTCAGTTGGTGGAAGGATTATAAATAGAATATTTTAGGGCACGCCTACCACGGATTTAACCACTTTACACTTTTCAGACCTAACGAATATTCCTGATTGAGTGTGACGGCTGTCCTAAGATTAGTACGGATAAACATTCCTTACAAGAAACCCTAATCGATTTACATTTGTATGAAACCTTTCTATAGATGGAAATCTTTTGAGTTATTGTTTGTGTTTGTTACATTTAATAGTCTTTAAGCAACAATCCTTTTTGTTAGTGATTCCGTCGTTAACAAACATTTGTTCTTACCCTAAATAGCACAGTCATCAACCTTCTTGTCGACACAGTTTCTGTGTGGGTTGTGACATTTATTGTGAGTTTGAGTGATTATTCCGGGACCGACATGAGTAATAACATGTGAAACCTTTATATGTTGCAAATATCATAAATGAAATTCTTAAGATTAAGAGTATAAATTTGAACTAGGTTAAATGAAGATTTTGATGAATCGGGATTGATTAGATGAGGAACTTATGAAATTTATAGAGACATATATATGAAATTGTAGCATTATAACTGTGAATTTGACATTAGATAAATTCAAATTACAAGATTAAAGTAATAAAATAAATGGTAAATAGGAATTGAAACATTAATGGGAATAAGAAAATTTACGTATTCGAATAAATTGTTATGAGATTAAATTGGGAAGCGGATATTCTCGTATCACCGAGATGTTCAATTCCAAACAATTCTTTAAAATTTTATATAAAATAAGATGGGTGTTGGAGTATCTACAAATTATGAGGAATATTCCTAATTGCACAAAATCGTTATAAATAATATGAAATAAGTAAATTGAATTATCCATGATTTATCATGGAAGTTTAAATAAATAATAAATATTAAATTAATAATGAGTATGAAAACGAGTTGTGAAATAATGTAATAAACTTAAAGAAAACATGGGGTTAGAAATGCATGAATTACCATGACTATTCCAACACCCTAGCGAAGTCATCATCAAAACATTCATATTTCTCAAAATATATCAAAAATCGAAGTATGATGTTGAAATATCTACGAACCACCGTATAATTTCAACTAAATAACGAATTTAATAAAAACGAAAATGGATCGTTTAGATACCCACGAACCATCGTAGGTTCCCAACAAGAATAGTGAGAATGTCAATAAATGAAATTAGTGATTGAGTTATACATGGATCACCATAGAAATTCTATCAAGAAGGGAAATTCAATTTAATAATGAAAATTAAAATTGAGTAATGGAAGATTTAATTTAATAGTGGAAATTAAATTTTAATGATAGAAAATTCAATTTAATAATAAATTCCCAATATTTGAATTTCAACAATAAATATTTATAAGAGGGGAGGTAAGTAGTGAAACATAAGAAGTAACACGAGATTAACCAAAACATGAAGTATAAAAATATAATTAATGAAAATTTGAGGGCCATAATTGAAACATGCTTGATAGTTTGAGAATAAAATATAATAAAATAAATAAGAGAAGGCATAACAAAATAATAACTGTTTAAATAAATTTTGATAAATGTGTCCGGAGGATTGTGTCGGTGTAAGGCCCCGTTCCCGGTGCCTCACTTTGGACGTTGCATTTACTCATAAACACAGTTTTTCCACATCAGAGTTAATTAAAACTTTTGCGGAATAATAATTATAGTCAACCATTCATTACAAACGTTCATAACTTTAAAAACATAACATAAATATAGTATCAAAACATCGTGACAAATCTTCAGATTCCAGCCTCTTCAGATCATGCCAGGTGTTCCCCTCAAGCCAGCTCACTCAGTCTATTTACCTGCGTGCATACTAAAAGTCAGCTACGCTGAGTGAGTTCTAGTTAATCAGGAAACATGCAATACATTCACATACCTACATATATACGTATCCGAAGACACATATTACATACTTAGCCTATTACCTTTCTTTCATTAGTACATACATACTTTCTTTCTTTCAAACTTTCATCCTTAGTCTGTGTATTTCATACATAACTAACTATTCGTTTTAAAGAGCATTTCGCCCTATAACCTTCGCATATATTATTAGGGTCTGCAACCCTTTAACCTTTGCATATATTATTAGGATATGCAACCCTTTAACCATACGTTCAATCCATCCTTTAATCATAAAACTTTTTATTATATAACAGACTTTCATACATACTCCTTTCATTACTTACCTTCATACATGCATATTTTATACTAAACATACTACACATTACTTTCCCTGACGATACGTGCAATATCCGAAGATCGTTCACGCACCAACAAGCATTCATTCATAACATTCATACATACTATTACATCAATAATCATAGCATACACTTACCATTTAAGGTAAGTGTATTAACATTCACATCGAGTATGCAGACATCCCCGAAAACATAACAAGGAATGGGGCTAGAAACTCACCTGAATTTTGTTACGTTCTCCGTTAACGGTTATTCCTTTCTTTAAAAGAGCTCGGCTAACTGTATATCAATTATATGCGTTAATTAAATAACCCTAAACTTATTATTTAAGTTTTAACAGAAAAGGTTAAGTATGGTCTACTCTAATGGCCTTGTATCCATATGCATGGCCTTGTATTCGAATACCTTGTATTCGAATACCTTTATATTGGAATAGAATTGTCCCTCTCATTTGTATACTCTTGTGTTCGAATGGCTTGTATTCGAATAGGCATGAGTTAGGATACATTTGTATTCTAAGGGACTTGTATTCAAATACCTTGTATTTGAGAGTACCAATTATATTCGAATGGTCTATTATCCATGTGGCATTGTATTCTAAGGCAAGTATTCGAATTGAGATTTCATTAGAGTACTCTGGTATTCGAATAGGCATGTGTTAGGATACATTTGTACTTTAAGGGACATGTATTCAAATAGGACTTTTTTAGAATACCACTTATGCTCGAATAGGCATTCATGTTAGAATATAATATATATTCGAATAGAATATACTTGTAAAAACTTTCTGTCGTTCTTTCTTTGTATTCGAATTGTCCTCCCCATTCATATTTTCTTATATTCGAATACAATGTATTCGAATTGAACTTATATTCGAATACATATTGTATTCGAATATCCAACACTTGTTAAATCTTTCCTCTCTTTCTTTTTGTATTCAACTGGTCCACCTTGTATTTGGATAGAAAGAGCAAAGATCAATATGTTCTCACTTGTGCTCTTGTATTCCAGTGGTAACCCATTCGAATACTTTCATTGGGCTACTGTACAGTCCTTTATTATCTTTATCATTATATATTTAACATTTATCTCCCTATTATGGCACCGTATCGCTCCTTGAACATTTCCATTACCATTTTGACTAAGATCTAGGTCGTTTATCAATAAAGTTCCAACCTTTATTGGTTTTAAATGCACTTGAGCTAGATCTAGGGTTTCTAAATGAACTGTACATATCAACGAGTTAATTAAGCCCATATTAATCATCAAGTTTACATTTTTATGATACATCTATACCCGATTTGCTTTAGGGTTAAGTTTTAGGGCAAACCGTTCATAAAAACATAACCCTTATACGTGAAACGTACCTTTTTGGCGCTTGTTAGGTTACTGTTAGCTTTGATATGAATCTTTAGGGTTGTATCTTGCTTGTACAATCAAGCTCTACAAGAATCCAAGCTCGGTTTGGCCTTGGTTCTTGGTCTTGGTCACGACCGAACTCTAGAGGGTGTTTGTGTGTGTTTTAGAGTGTGTAGGGAGGCTAGGAGATAAGAATGAGGGTTTTAGGGTTTTAGGGAGGTTTAAGGAGTATTTATACTCCCTTAAGCCCATGGACCTAAGGCCCATAAGCACCCCTTATTCCATCTTCCATTAGCCAAGTCCTTACTCTTTATAATATTTTAATTTAGTTAAATATTAACACCGTTAAACAACAAAATTTCTTTATTTATTATTATCAAAAGTAGGCATACCAATTCTTGAATGGCATACCATACATGAGTTCTACATCGTCTTCCATACAACATCTCAAATGATGGCATACCAATACTTGAATGGTAGCTGTTGTTATAGGAGAACTCTGCCAGATGCAGATGATCATCCCAACTTCCTCCAAAGTCTAATACAAAAGCACGTAGCATATACTCAAGGGTTTGAATAGTGTTTTCAGACTGCCCGTCCATCTAAGGATGATACATCGTACTGATGTTCAATCTCGTTCCCATGGCTTCATGGAACTTCTTCCAAAATCTTGAAGTAAAGCGAGTATCTCTATCAGACATAATTGCTAATGGCACCCCAAGTTTAGCCACAACCTCTTTTATGAACACCTTTGCTAATGTTTCGGACGAGATGGCCTCTCGTATAGGTAGAAAGTGAGCACTTTTCGTTAAAAGGGCCACAATCACCCAAATGGTATCATGATGTTTAGCTGTACGGGGTAGCTTGGTTATGAAGTCCATGGTTATGTGTTTCCATTTCCATTCAGGTATCTCTAGTGGCTGTATCTTCCCATAAGGTTTCTGGTGCTCAGCTTTGACCTGCAAAGAAGTTAAGCACCTACTAGCATAATCTACAACATCATTCTTCATACTCGGCCACCAGTAATCTCTCTTTAGGTCTTGATACATCTTGGTGGATCCCGGATGAATTGAGTATCTTGACTTATGAGCTTTATCTAGGATTCGACCTTTAAGATTTCCATGGCGTGGAATCCACATGCGATCAAACCTAGTCTTCACACCATGAGTGTTATCTATCATCTCGTCCTGCTATCCAAAAATTCTCTCTTTCTTCATTAGCCCTTCATCTGCAAGTACCTCAGACTGTACTTTGATAATCCCTTCAAACAGATCTGAGTTAATGATTAACTTATACGAGTTCACTGTTTCAATGACTTCTTCATTCTTATGGCTCAGTGCGTTGGCGACCACATTAGCTTTACAAGGGTAGTATATTCAACTCTTTCTGCTCGAAGAAGTACTTGAAACTATTATGATCCGTATAAATGGTACACTTAGTACCATTAAGATAATGTCTCCATATCTTGAGAGCATGCACTACTGCTGCTAGCTCTAAATCGTGCGTCGGATAAGTACTCTCGTGAACCTTCAATTGTCTGGACGCATAAGCTATCATCTTTCTTCGTTGCATTAACACACAACCTAACCATCGATGCGAGGCATCGTACAAACAACCAAATCCTCGTCACCATCGGGTAAAGCAAGGATTGGAGCTTGCGTGAGTATTTTCTTTAATTACTCAAAAGCTTCTTCTTGAAACATACCCCAACTTAATACTACCGACTTTCGGGTCATACCAGCCAACGGTGCGGCTATCTTAGAGAAGCCTTCGATGAATCTCCTATAATAGCCAGCCAACCCTAAGAAGCTGCGTATATCAGTCGGGTTCTGCGATGTCTTCCAGTTTGTTATCGCTTCAATATTAGTTGGGTCCAATCCCTTCAAGATTGGTTACGTGACCTAGAAACTGCACTTCACGCAACCCAAATGCAAACTTCGAGAACTTAGCATATAGCTTCTCCTCCTTCAGCTTCTCTAAAACTTCTCTTAGATGTTTAGCATGATCAGACTCACTCTTAGAATAAATCAATATATCTTCAATGTAAACGATAACTGACTTATCTAACATCGGACGACATAACCTATTGTAAAGCCCCGTTACAGGTGCCTCACATTTAGACATTGGATTTATTCATTCACATAGTTCTAAATTATCATAGTTAATAAAAAAATTTGCGGAACATAAAACTTTCATAAAACATTTCACAATCTTGTCTTAACCAAACATCTTTGTCTTTTAAAATAAACAAACATTAAACATAAACTGATAAACGTCTCGAGTCTTCCGATGTCAGCCTTTTATTCAATGCCACGTATTCCCCATAAGCGAGCTGCCTCATCCTACTCACTTGCGTGCATACTAAAAGTCAGCTACGCTGAGTAAGTTCTTGTTAATTACATATCATACTATACATACATACTTACATACTTTATTCATTCTTTCATTCTTTTATCCTTACTTACTTACTTACTTACTTACTTACCTTCATATCTTATGTTATAAATTGCATTACGCCCAATTTTCCTCGAGTATTAATAGGGTTCGGTTTCCTCTTTCCTCGAGTATTATTAGGGCCCGGTTCCTTCCTTCCTCGAGTATTATTAGGGCCCGGTTCCCCCTTTCACGAATATTAGTAGGGTTCGGTTCACTAGTTCTTGAATATTAGTAGGGTTCGATTCACTATTTCCTCGAGTATTATTAGTTCCCGATTCCCTCTTCGTACCTGTTTTGGACAAAAATCAGCTAAGGATCAAGTATCCAAATCTGTTATTTGAGGTAAGGTGCCAATTCAAAAATAACGAGTATATAAGCGTGATATTGATGAACACGATGATTTGATCACGAGGGAAAAAGCCCTTAACCAAGATACTCTTACCTCGGTCAAAACTTATCAAGGTAATCGTTGGTAAAATAGCTCCGGTCAATGATTAATAATATAATCTTTGGTCGAAGTACTTTAGTCAATGATCAACAAGGTAACCTTTGGTCGATGAGTATATGGTTATCTCGGTTTCCGGCACAAAAAACCCCCGGACGGTGAAAACTATCACCGTCAAGTTTATTAATGAATAAAAAGTGATTACAAGTGTTTGTGGAGTATATGATCGAGATTACAACGAAAGCTAGTGTCTAGAGAGAGTATTTGCTTCTGCTCTAGTGTGTGTGTGTAAGTACATGTGTCTTTTCATATCGATCATACTCAAATATATAAGGAAAAAGTAATTAACAAACTTAATGACTTCATCCTATAAATCCGCTAGTCTTCCATTCTTCACCAACGTGCTCTTTGACCACGTGCTGATAGCCACTCACTAGCGAATAAAGCGGTAGACCAGGTCTAGATACCGTTGTTGTTATTTAAACGGCAATCTTCTAGAGAGTTCGTCCATAATCAGCTATGTTGAATTAGGATCCTAGATCCATGTTCCAGCTACAGGATGTCCCATGAGGATAATTGATGCAAGTTCGTCTTGAAGTCGATATACCCGTCTAACACATCATCATACTAAACGCAATTATTAGTAAATAAACAATACCGAGGATCGTCGATCCTTTATATCCTGATATATATTTCAAGGATAAACTATCCATACAACCATACATTAACCTTCTTTTATTAATCTTTATAACATTCATGCATATAAACATACATACATACATACCATACCTTCATTATACATAGCATTAAAACTCGTCAACACGTTCAATATCCGAAGATCGTTCACGTATTGACAAGCAATCATTTCTAACCTTCACATAATCACATAAGGCATACACTTATCACTTAGGATAAATGTATTAACAAACACATCGATTATGCACACAGCCCCGAAAACATAACACAGAAACGGGGATAGAAACTCACCTGGATCCTGTTACGCTCGCCGTTAATCGTTATCCCCTTCTTTAACTGAGCCCGGCTAACTGTTAAATATATATTTTTTAATTACCGTATAATTAATTAAGTTGGTATTTTAGTTAACCAACGTATTTTCTAAGTTGGGCTTGTATTATTACACTAGTGGGCTAGCTTGTTTCAAATGGGTTTAATTAAACCCGGCCAATCTTTCTTTCTAATGGTGTCTGGGCCAGCTGAGTCTAGGCCCAAAGTCAATAGTGAACCAAATAGCCGAGAACTCAAGACCAAGAACCATGTTGACCGAATTCCCGTATTTGACTGAGAACCCCTTCTTTTACCGAGAACTCAGTGGCCGAAAGCTAATGGCCGAGAACTCTCGTGATTGACCGAGAACCTCGTTTTGACCGAGAACCTGGTTACTGAGAACCCTAATCTAATGCTTTCAGCTCAGATTCCTACTTTTTAACCCATTCTATAACGGCCAACAGTCGAAAATTGCTCTTTTAACCGACTCCCACCACCATTACTAACCATTAACACCCATTAACCCCACGGCTTCAAGGTCTAACCCGTTTTAGTCATAAAGCTTGAACCATTAATCACAAAACGTTCTCTAAGCTAGATCTAGGGTTTTCTTGGTGAATTGTATCTATCTATGAGTTCATTAAGTCCGTTTTAATCATCAAGTTTGCATTTTTAGGAAACATTTAGACCCGATCTACTCTAGGGTTTAGTTTCATAACAAACCGTTCATAAAAATGTAACCTTTAATCGTAGAGAACATACGTTTTGATGTTTCTTGGTTACGGCTAGCTTTAGTTATGAACCTTGACCTTGTGTTTAGCTTATATCCCAAATATATATCAATAAAAGGTATGATTTTGGTCTCAGATTCTTGTTCTTGCTTGTGGCCGCCCTTAAGAGGGTATGTGTGTGTGTTTTATGGTGTGTAGAGAATAAGATGAATAATATGGATGGAAATGGAAAGGATTAGGGTTTAAAGGGTATTTATACTCTCTTAAGCCCATGGACATAAGGCCCATCTTTCCTTTTTTTGTCCATGATTAATCTCATTTAATTAGCTTACCACTTTTCCACCATTATTATTTATTATTTCTTTGTCAACTCAAGTAACTTGTCTATTATTTGAAATAATATATAAAATATTATTATTCAAAATTTTGGGATGTTACAAGTCTTCCCTCCTTAAAAAGGTTTCGTCCCCGAAACCTAACTATCATCTAAACAAAACAGGGTAAAACTTGCGCATCTCTTCTTCGACTTCCCATGTGGCATCTGATCCCTTTCTTTGCTTCCATATCACCTTTACTAAGGGTATAACCATATGACGAAGTTGCTTCTCCTCGCGGTCAACTATCTCGATCGGTTGCTCGATGTAATTCTACTGTTCATCAACCTCAATGTCCATTAATGGCACATGAGACGTGTCATCCGCCAGACATTTCCTCGGATGAGAAGCATCGAAGGTTGAATGAATTTCTTCTAACTCTTCTGGCAACTCCAGCTTATAAGCCACTTCACCCACACGATCTGTAATCCTAAACGGTCCAATGTACCTCGCACTCAACTTTCCCCTCTTTCTAAAATGAATGATCCCTTTCCAAGGCGAGACCTTAAGCATAACATTGTCAACAATGTTAAACTCAATCGATCGTCGCCGCTTATCAGCATAAGACTATTGTCTGTCTTGAGCAACTTTCATTATTGCTTTAATCTAATCGAACTTCGAAGATGTTTCTTGAACCACTTATAAACTTCCCATCTCCTTCTGACCAATCTCTCCCCAACATACCGGGGTTCTGCATTGTCTACCGTAAAGCATCTCAAACGGTGGCATACCAATACTTGAGTGGTTGCTGTTGTTATAGGAGAACTCTGCCAGATGCAAATGATCATCCCAACTTCCTCCAAAGTCTAAAACACAAGCACGTAGCCTATCCTCAAGGGTTTGGATCGTCCTGTTCAGACTGTCCATCGGTTTGAGGATGATACTCCGTACTAATGTTCAACCTCGTTCCCATAGCTTCATGGAATTTCTTCCAGAATCTTGAGGTAAAGCGCGTATCTCTATCGGACACAATCGATAACGGCACTCCATGCTTGGTTACCACTTCCTTTATAAACAAGCTTGCTAACGTCTCTGACGAGATAGCCTCTCGTATGGGCAGAAAGTGAGCACTCTTGGTCAAACGGTCCACAATCACCCATATGGTATCATGATGCTTAGCTGTACGAGGTATCTTAGTTATGAAATCCATGGTGATGTGTTCCCGTTTTCATTCAGGTATCTCAAGAGGTTGCATTTTCCCATAAGGTTTCTGGTGCTCTACTTTTACTTGTAAACAAGTTAAGCACTTACTAAGGTAATCCACCACATCATTCTTCATTCCAGGCCACCAGTAGTATCTCTTCAAATCTTGGTACATCTTTGTAGCTCTTGGGTGAATTGAGTATCTTGATTTATGAGCTTTGTCTAATATTCGACCTCTAAGATCTCCATGGCGCGGGATCCACATGCGGTCAAACCTAGTCTTAACAGCATGCGTGTTTTCCATCAACTCATCTTGTTGTCCATAAATCCTTTCTTTCTTCACCAACCCTTCATCTACTAACACCTCTGATTGTACTCTGATGATTTATTCAAAAAGGCTTGAATTCATAATTAGCTGGGTAGACTTCACTGTTG
This sequence comes from Bidens hawaiensis, assembly GCF_021521415.1. NCBI lineage: Eukaryota > Viridiplantae > Streptophyta > Magnoliopsida > Asterales > Asteraceae > Bidens > Bidens hawaiensis. The sequence continues at coordinate 48,952 of NW_027505718.1, read as the reverse complement.
CACTGACTTCCTCATTCTTACGACTTAACGCGTCGGCGACAATATTAGCTTTACCAGGATAGTATTTAATGTCGCATTCGTAGTCCTTAATCAACTTCAACCATCTCCTTTGTCTCATGTTCAACTCCTTCTGCTCGAAGAAGTATTTTAAACTCTTATGATCTGTGTAGATGGTACACTTAGTGCCATACAGATAATGTCTCCATATCTTAAGAGCATGCACTATAGCTACTAGTTCTAAATCATAAGTACTCTCATGGACTTTCAACTGTCTAGACCCGTAAGCTATCACTTTACCTCGTTGCATCAACACGCAACCTAACCCACGATATGAAGCATCGGTACAAACAACCAAATCCTCGTCACCATCGGGTAAGGCAAGGATTGGAGCTTGCGTGAGTCTCTTCTTTAATTCCTCAAAAGCTTCTTCTTGGAACTTTCCCCAACTGAATACTACCGAATTTCGGGTCATACCGGTCAACAGTGCGGCTATCTTGGAGAAACCTTCGATGAATATCCTATAGTAGCCAGCTAACCCTAATAAGCTTCGTATATCAGTCGGATTCTATGGAGTCTTCCAGTTCGTTATCGCTTCAATCTTAGCGGGGTCCACGGTAATTCCTTCAGGATTTATCACGTGACCTAGAAATTGCACTTCTCTTAACTAGAATGCGCATTTCAAAAACTTAGCATACAACTTCTCTTCCTTCAGAGTCTCCAATACCTCTCTCAGATGCTCGGCATGATCAGACTCACTCTTTGAATAAATCAATATGTCGTCGATGAAAACGATAACTGACTTATCCAACATCGGCCGACACACCCTATTCATCATGTACACAAATGTTGCGAGAGCATTCGTTAGAACAAATGACATTACGAGAAACTCGTAGTGTCCATATCGCGTACGAAACCCTGTCTTAGGGATGTCTGCCTCTTTCACTTTTAGCTGATGATAGCCCGATCTGAGATCTATTCGTGAGAATCAAATTGAACCTTGCATTTGGTCAAACAGATCATCGATCCTTGGCAAACCGTAAGTTTGTTCAACTTGCGATAGTCTATGCACATTCTCATGCTTCCGTCCTTCTTTTTCTTCACGAATAACACTGGCGCGCCCCACGGGGAAACACTTGGTCTAATAAAACCCTTTTCGAGGAGTTCTTGAAGTTGGGACATTAATTCTTTCATCTCGGACGACGCTAGACGGTAAGGTGCTTTCGCTACGGGTTGGCCTCCCGGTATAAGTCTATCTGAAATTCGATCTCTCGCTCCAGTGGCAACCCCAGAAGATCCTTAGGGAATACTTATGGGTAGTCTTGCACGATAGGAACATCTTTCAATACTTTCGTCTCGCGCCATAGCATTGACAACATACGCCAGGTAGGCACCGCACCCTCGCCTTAACAAGCCCTCGACTTTTATCATTGAAATGACATTAAGCCCAAAACTTTCCTTATCACCATAAACCGTCACTTCACTACCATCCAAGGACTTTAACCTTATTATCCTACTCTTGCACACTATCTGAGCTTCAAACTCAGATAACCAATCCATTCCCAAAACCACATCGAACCCTCCTAAGGTCATAACATACAAAGTGACGGGGAACTCATGTCCTCCTAATTCTATCTTACAGTCTTTAACTATTTTCATTATTTTAATCGAAGTGTCACTAGCGGTCTCTACTATAAAAGTTTTAGACATTCGACAACATTTCATTTTGGCTAGTTTACTAAAGGGCGTGGCTACGAAACTTTTATTCGCACCCGAATCAAACAATACTAAAGCGGAAATACCGTTTACTAGAAACATACCTGTGACAACATCTGGAATCTGCTTAGTTTTCTCTTGGGTCAGCATGTAAGCCCTGGTTCTTGGCCTAGCTTATTCAGTATCCTTCTTCCCACTACCTCCAGCTTCACCCTCGGTACACTCCCTAGCAAAGTGACCTGTCTTACCACACTTGTAACATGCATGTTTAGCGCTGCACTCATGAGCATAATGACCTGCCTTTCCACACTTGTAGCAAACATTCGATCCAACTCTACACTCCCCAGCATGCATCTTTCCACACTTATGACATGTATCTGAACCAGTACCCCATCTACACTCTCCACCGTGCATATTACCGCAAGTCTTACACGACTTCTTCTCGCACACCTTCTGTTTCTTATCTTTGGAGTTCCAAAGCTGAGTACCGGGCCGTTTAATAGGAGCGACCCACTTCTTATCCTTCTTCTCCTCCACCACAACAACATCATCCGTATCCAGGTCCTCATAAACCATATCTGCGAGTTCGACAGCAGAATCAAAGGTAGCAGGTTTATTCGCCCTGACTAGTACCTGATTCTATGGCAATCCCCTCACATAGCACTTGATTCTCTTAGCCTTAGTGCTGACCATATCGGGGCACCAGCCTAGACATTCTGTTGAACTCGGTGGTATACTCACGATGTGTCATCGCTCTAGCTTTCATGTTTAGAAACTTCATCTCCGCCCTCTCAACCTCGGCGTCATCACATAATTTCTTCCTAACCAACTCCTTTAGATCGTCCCACTTCAATTCCTTGATCTCCTCTGGACTCTTTCTCTATTCAATAGATTCCCACTAGTACATTGCCTCCTCACCAAATGATTGAGTGGCATAACCCACAGCTTGATCGGGATAGCACTCGCTAATGCGGATAACCTTGTCCATGGTGGTTATCCATTGTAGAGTAGCGATTGTGTCTCCCAAGCCACACAGATTCGGCGGGTCACATCCCTTGAAGGACTTAAAGTTGCACCCACCTCGACCCCTCTTCTTGTCATCTACTTTCACAGACTTAACCCCACTCAAGGCCTCCCTCTCTCCTTCCCCATCTCTACCACCATCACCACCCGCCCCTTCAGCAGTTCTTTCACGGCTTCCAGCAGACCCTCCCAGAGTTATATTCTTCACAGCAGTGGCTACAGCTTGAACAATAGCTGCTTGAATTGCGGGATCCAGGTGAACCCCTTCGTTGTTGTTCGGGTTTCCTCCAGCCGCGCTTCCTTCATCTCCGGTGTTGGAAATTGTTTCAGCCGTAGGTCGTTGGATACGAAGAGGCCTGCCACGACGCCCAATGCAGACCCCAGCTCCCACATTTTCTCCCGTTCCAGCCATCATATTCAAAAAGGGAAAACACAAACGTCATCACTCAAGGAACTGTTTAGTACATGGATAGTAAGGCTAACAGGTAATAACAGTGGCCAGCTGTGATTAGCTGATCACGTTATTTTCCGTGTACTATACACTTCCCCTCATGAGTCTATTTGTGCTAGTTCTACTTTAAACAGTTAGTCTATCAAAGCAATCAATTAATCCTATCCCTATCATTCACGTATCCTTCCTTATCATTTCACATACGTCTTTTAACCATACATTTTACCTTTACTGAGCTTGCTTGAGTGACACATGGCATTCTTGGACTGACATCTTCTTTCTTTTCTTACTTTAATCCCATTCTCTGTTCGAGTCTAAGCATGTAGAATGCTTAACTCTTTCGAACTTTGCTCTGATACCAACTTGTAAAGCCCCGTTACCGGTGCCTCACATTTGGACGTTGGATTTACTCAATCACATAGTTCTAAATTATCAGAGTTAATAAAAACATTCTTGGAACATAAAAATTTCATAAAACATTTCACAATCTTGTCTTAACCAAACATCTTTGTCTTTTATAATAAACAAACATTAAACATAAACTGATAAACGTCTTGAGTCTTCCGATGCCAACCTTTTATTCAATGCCACGTGTTCTCCTCAAGCGAGCTGCCTCATCCTACTCACCTGCGTGCATACTAAAAGTCAGCTACGCTGAGTGAGTTCTAGTTAATTACATATCATACTATACATACATACTTACATACTTACATACTTCATTCATACTTTCATACTTTTATCCTTACTTACCTTCATATCTTACGTTATAAAGAGCATTACGCCCTACTATCCTTGAGTATTATTAGGGCTCGGTTCCCTCTTTCCTCGAGTATTATTAGGGCCCGGTTCCCTCCTTCCTCGAGTATTATTTGGGCCCGGTTCCCTCTTTCCTCAAATATTAGTAGGGTTCGGTTCACTAGTTCTCGAATATAAGTAGGGTTCGATTCACTATTTTCTCGAGTATTATTAGGGTCCGGTTCCCTCTTCGTACAATACAACCATTCATTAACCTTTTTAATTAATCTTTATAACATTCATGCATATAAACATACATACATACATACATACATACATACATACATACCATACCTTCATTATACATAGAATTAAAACTCGTCAACACGTGCAATATCGAAGATCGTTCACGTATTGACAAGCAATCATTTCTAACCTTCACATAATCACATAAAGCATACACTTATCACTTAGGATAAATGTATTAACAAACACATCGAGTATACACACAACCCCGAAAACATAACACAGAAACGGGGCTAGAAACTCACCTGGATCCTGTTACGCTTGCCGTTAATCATTATCCCCTTCTTTAACTGAGCCCGGGTAACTGTTAACTATATATTTGTTAATTACTGTATAATTAATTAAGTTGGTATTTTAGTTAACCAACGTATTTTCTAAGTTGGACTTGTTTTATTACACTAGTGGGCTAGCTTGTTTCAAATGGGTTTAATTAAACCCGACCCATCTTTCTTTCTAATGGTTTTTGGGCCAGCTGAGTCTTGGCCCAAAGTCAATAGTGAACCAAATGGCCGAGAACACAAGACCGGGAACCATGTTGACCGAATTCCCGTGTCTGACCGAGAACCCCTTCTTTGACCGAGAACTCGGTGGCCGAAATTTAATGGCCGAGAACTCTCGTGATTGACCGAGAACCTCGTTTTGACCGAGAACCTGGTCACCGAGAACCCTAGTCTGATGCTTTCAGCTCAGATTCCAACTTTTTAACCCATTCTATAACGGCTAACAGTCCAAAATCGCTCTTTTAACCGACTCCCACCACCGTTACTAACCATCAACACCCAGTAACCCCACGGCTTCAAGGTCTAACCCATTTTAGTCATAAAGATTGAACCTTTAATCACAAAACGTTCTCTAATCTTGATATAGGGTTTTCTTGGTGAACCGTATCTATCTATGAGTTCATTAAGTCTGTTTTAATCATCAAGTTTGCATCTTTAGGAAACATTTAGACCCGATCTACTCTAGGGTTTAGTTCATGACAAACCGTTCATAAAAATGTAACCTTTAATCGTAGATAACATACCTTTTGATGTTTCTTGTTACGCATAGCTTTAGTTATGAACCTTGACCTTGTGTTTAGCTTGTATCCCAAAGATCTATCAATAAAAGGTTTGATTTTGATCTTGGATTCTTGTTCTTGCTTGCGGCCGCCCTTAAGAGGGTATGTGTGTGTGTTTTAAGGTGTGTAGAGAATAAGATGAATAAGATGGATGGAAATGGAAAGGATTAGGGTTTAAGGGGTATTTATACTCCATTAAGCCCGTGTACCTAAGGCCCATCTTTCCCTTTTTTATCCTTGATTAATCTCATCTAATTAGCCTACCACTTTTCCACCTTTATTATTTTATTATTTCTTTGTAAACTCAAGTAACTTGTCTATTATTTGAAATAATATATAAAATATTATTATTCAAAATTTTGGGATGTTACACCTATAAATCATGTCCATAAATGCCGCGGGAGCATTCGTTAGACCGAATGACTTTACGAGGAACTCGTAGTGTCCGTACCGTGTCCAAAACGTTGTTTTAGGGATGTCTGTCTCTTTCACTTTCAGCTGATGATAGCCAGATCTAAGATCTATTCGTGAGAATCAACTTGAACATTGCAGTTGGTCAAAAAAATCATCAATCTGTGGCAACGGATATCTATTCTTCATCGTAAGTTTATTCAACTCACAATAGTCTATGCATATCCTCATGCTTCCGTCCTTATTCTTAACAAACAACATCGGCGCTCCATCGAGGAGTTCAAGTTGGGACATCAATTCTTTCATTTCAGATGGCGCCAAGCAGTAAGGTGCCTTCGCGACGGGCTGTGCTCCTGGTACTAAGTCTATCTGAAATTCTATCTCCCACTCAGGTGGCAACCCCGGAAGGTCCTCAGAGAACACTTTTGGGTAGTCATGAACAACAGGAACATGTTTCACTTCTTTCGTCTCAGCCGTAGCTTTAACAATATACGCCAGGTAGGCACCACACCCTCTCCTTACAAACCCTCGGCTTTTATCATCGAAATGACATTAAGCCCAGAACTTTCCTTATTACCATAAACCGTCATCGTACTACCATTCAAGGACTTTAACCTAATTAACCTACTCTTACACACTATTTGAGCTTCAAACTCGGATAACCAATCCATTCCCAAAACCACATCGAATCCTCCTAAGGTCATAACGTACAAGGTAGCAGGGAATTCACGTCCCTCTAACTTTATCTTACAGTCTTTAAACATTCTTATTATCCTAACCGAGGTCTCACTAGAAGTTTCCACTATAAAGCCTTCAGGCACACGACAACATTTCATTTTCGCTAACTTACTAAATTTTGTTGCCATAAAACTTTTATTTGCACCTGAATCGACAATACTGAAGTGGTAATACCGTTTACTGAAATTGTACCTATCATGACATCTGGGATCTGCTTAGCCTGTTCTTGAGTCAGCATGTAGGCTCTGGTCTTTGGTCTTGATGGTTTAGCATCTTTCTTTCCGCTTCCTCCAACTTTCAGTACATTCCTTGGCCATGTGGCCCGTCTTACCACACCGGAAACATGCCGGTTTCTCACTGCACTCATGAGCATAGTGCCCCACCTTCCCGCACATATAACAGGCGTTTGATCCAACTCTGCACTCTTTTCCATGCACCTTTCCATATTTGCGACATACATCAGTCCCAACACCCCACTTGCACTCACCATTATGCATCTTACCGCATGTCTTACACGATCTATTCTCCCACACCTTCTGCCTCTTATCCTTAGGGTTTCACAACTGAGTACCGGGTCGTTTGACAGGATCGACCCATTTCTTATATTTCTTCTCTTCCACTACCACATCATCCACTTCCAGGTCATCAAAAACAATCTCTGCGAGTTCGACAGTAGGGTCAAAAGTAACCGGTTTACTTGCCCTGACTAAGGTGCGGAAGTTCTGTGGAAGCCCCCTGATGTAGCACTTGATTCTCTTGGCCTCAGTGTTCACCATGTCAGGCACCAACCTCGACATGCGGTTGAATTCAGTAGTGTACTCGCGTTGCGTAATCTTACCCACCTTCAGATTCAAAAACTTCATTTCAGCTCTCTCAACTTCAGCATCAGCACAGAAATGTTTCATGACCATCTCCTTCAGGTCATCCCACCTCAACTCTTTGATCTTATCCCAACTCTTCCTCTGCTATACAGACTCCCACCAGTACATGGCCTCATCGCCGAACGATTGGGTGGCATAACCTACAGCTTGATCAGGACGACACTCGCTAATTCGGATAACCTTTTCCATGTCGGTTATCCATTGAAGAGTAGCGATTGTGTCCCCCAAACCGGTCAGCTTCGGTGGGTCGCAACCTTTGAATGACTTGTTGTTACACTCACCACGGCCCCTTTTCCTCTCATCAACCCTTACAGATCGAACTTAACTCGAATCGCCTTTCTCTATTTCATCATCCTTCTTACCGTTCTCTCCTGACCTCTCAGCCGTTCTTGCATGGCTTCCAACAGATCTTTTGGGTTGTAATTCTTTTACCTCTGCAACTACGGCTTGATGAACGACATCTTGAACAACAGGGTCAAGTTGATACCCTTCATTTTGGCTTAGTCCTCGCAGAGTTTCACTTCTTTCTTCTCTTGAGTTAGCAATCAATTCTTCAGAGGGGTATCAGACAATACGTGGCCTACCACGACGTCCCGTGCGACCTCTTTATAAAACAATTTTCATAGCTCCAACCATTCTATAAGGGAAACACAAACGTCATCACTCAAGGAACTATTTAGTACAAGGATAATAAGGCTAACAGGTAATAACATTGGCCAGCTGTGATTAGCTGATCACGTTACTCTCCGTGTCCTATTCACTTCTTTTTGTGAATTCACTTGTGCTAGGTTGTATTTTCAAACAGTTAATCAATCAAAAAATCAATTAGTCCTATCCCTAACATACACATATTCTTACTTTAGCAATTAAGCTAACATCATTACACGTTAATCATATACTTTACCTTTATTCAGCTTGCTTGAGCGCACATGGCTATCTTGAACTGACATCTTCTTTTTTTTTTCTTACTTAAGTCTTATCCTATGTTCGAGTCTAAGTATATAGAATTCTTAATTCTCTCAAACTTATGCTCTGATACCAACTTGTAAGGCCCCGTTCCCGGTGCCTCACTTTGGACGTTGGATTTACTCATAAACACAGTTCTTCAATATCAAAGTTAATTAAAACTTTCACAGAATAATAAAAATAGTCAACAATTTAGTACAAACATTCATAACTTTTCATTTAAAAACATAAAATAAAGATAGTATCAAAACATCGTGACAAATATTCAGATGCCAGCCTCTTCAGATCATGCCATGTGTTCCCCTCAAGCCAGCTGTCTCAGTCTATTTACCTGCGTGCATACTTAAAGTCAGCTACGCTGAGTGAGTTCTAGTTAATCAGGCAACATACAATACATTCACATACTTACATATATACGTATCCGAAGACACTTATTACATACTTAGCCTGTTACCTTTCTTTCATTAGTACATACATACTTTCTTTCTTTCATACTTTCATCCTTTCATACTTTTAGTCTGTGTATTTCATACATAACTAACTATTCGTTTTAAAGAGCATTTCTCCCTATAAAATTTGAATATATTATTAGGATCTACAACCCGTTAACCTTCCCAGAGTTTAAAAGAGTCTGCAACCTTTTAACCTTCGCAGATTTTAGAAGAGTCTGCAACCCTTTAACCTTCGCAGAGTTTAGAAGAGTCTGCAACACTTTAACCTTCACATATATTATGAGGATCTGCAACCCTTTAACCATCGCAAATATTATTAGGGTCTGCAACCCTATAACCACACGTTCAATCCGTCCTTTAATAATACATACTTTTTCTTATATAACATACTTTCATACATACTCCTTTCATTACTTACCTTCAAACATGCATATTTCATACTAAACATACTACACATTACTTTCCCTGACGATACATGCAATATCTGAAGATCGTTCACGCACCAACAAGCATTCATTCATAACAATCATACATACTATTACATCAACCATCATAGCATACACTTACCATTTAAGGTAAATGTATTAACATTCACATCGAGTATGCACATAGCCCTGAAAACATAACAAGGAATGGGGCTAGAAACTCACCTAAATCCTGTTATGTTCGCCGTTAACGATTATTCCTTTCTTTAACTGAGCTCGGAGAACTGTATATCAATTATATGCGTTAATTAAATAACCCTAAACTTATTATTTAAGTTTAACAAAAAAGGTTAAGTCTGGTCTATTCTAATTGCCTTGTAAGGCATTGTATCCATATGCACGGCCTTGTATTCGAATACCTTGTATTCGAATACCTTTATATTGGAATAGAATTGTCCCTCTCATTTGTATAATCTTGTGTTCGAATGCCTTGTATTCGAATAGGCATGAGTTAGGATACATTTGTATTCTAAAGAACTTGTATTCGAATACCTTGTATTCGAGTGTACTAATTTTATTCGAATGGCCTATTATCCATGTGGCATTGTATTCTAAGGCAAGTATTCGAATTGGGATTTCATTAGAATACTCTTGTATTCGAATAGGCATGTGTTAGGATACATTTTAACTCTAAGGGACATGTATTCGAACAAGACTAATTTAGAATACCTCTTATGTTCGAATAAGCATTCATGTTAGAATACAACATATATTCCAATAGAATATACTTGTAAAAACTTTTAGTCTTTCTTTCTTTGTATTCTAATTGTCCTCCCCATTCGTATTCTCTTATATTCGAATACAATGTTCTCGAATTGGGCTTATTTTCTAATACATATTGTGTTTGAATAGGCAACACTTGTTAAATCTTTCCTCTCTTTCTTTCTGTTTTCAGCTGGTCCACCTTGTATTATGGATAGAAAGAGCAAAAATCTGTATGCTCCCACTTATGCTCTTGTATTCGAATGGTAACCCATTCCAATACTTTCATTGGGCTACTGTACAGTCCTTTATTATCCTTATCATTGTATATTTAACATTTATCTCCCTATTATGGCACCGTATCGCTCCATGAACATTTTCATTACCATTTTGACTAAGATCTAGATCGTTTATCAATAAACTTCTAACCTTTATTGGTTTTAAATGCACTTGAGCTAGATCTAGGGTTTCTAAATGAACCGTACATATCAACGAGTTCATTAAGCCCATATTAATCATCAAGTTTACATTTTTATGATACATCTATACCAGATTTGCTCTAGGGTTAAGTTTAAGGGAAAACTGTTCATAAAAACATAACCCTTATACGTGAAACATACCTTTTTGGCGCTTGTTAGGCTACGGTTAGTTTTGATATGAATCTTTAGGGTTGTATCTTGCTTGTACAATCAAGCTCTACAAGAATCCAAGCTTGGTTTGGCCTTGGATCTTGGTCTTGGTCACGGTCCGAACGCTAGAGGGTGTTTGTGTGTGTTTTAGAGTGTGTAGGGAGGCTAGGAGATAAGAATGAGGGTTTTAGGGAGGTTTAAGGAGTATTTATACTCCCTTAAGCTCATTGACCTAAGGCCCATAACCATCCTTTATTCTATCTTCCATTAGCCAAGTCCATACTCTTTTATAATATTTTAATTTAGTTAAATATTAACACCGTTAAACAACAAAATTTCTTTATTTATTATTAATATTATTATTATCAAAAGTAGGATGTTAAAGTCGGATCATGGGAATTAAAAATAATTTTGAATTAAAGTAAAGTGAATAAATCATGTCCATAAATATTGATTAAATAAAATCAAGTAAATACATGCATAAATGAATTTTCTTCGATAGGTTGGCTTTGAATGAGCCTTCCATGGCATTTTATTGTCCCACCTACATAATGCGATATATAATTTTTGAATTGGGCCTTCCATGAGCGTTCCATGACATTTTAAATGGTCCAACAAGTTAACGTATTATCAAACAATTGAGTTTGACAGCCCATGAGTCTCCCTATATTTTAGCTGATCCAACTAAATAATGAATTACGAAATCAAATATGGGTAGTTGCAGCATCTCATGAACCATCACGGTTGGTAATGTTTTAACAATATATCATAATAAAAACGGGTTGAGAAAATGGATAGTTGGAGCATCCATAGATCCCCAACTAAACATTTAAAAACAATAGTAATTAAATAAATTAGAATTTCTGAATTTATTCACGAAATCACCATGAATTTGATTTGACAATTTAAGGAAGGTAACTGGCACATTGGTTGCGTTGACCGCTTAAGGTTCCAGATGATATGAAGTATGTTCCGCTTTGACATATAGGTTTGAATTCTATGTTCGAGATCCTGCAGGAAAGGAATAACATCTTTCCCTTGATTCTCAAAATCGTTTTGGCAAGTCCCGACTCATAGTACTCTCTCCTTCCAGTTACTACAAGAGCTCGTCATACTTGCCCTAAGGAGAAGGAGTAAAATATATAATTGTGGGAATTATTAATGAATTTCACATAAGTAAAAGAATAATAAAAATCTAGGGTTTTTATAAAAATTTAAAAGAGAAATATTTTGAGAGTGAGGCGTAGCCTCGGAGTTTGTGTGTGCGAGCATATGATTATATAATAAAATAAATAAATATTAAATAAGATGTAAACCAATTAAATAAACATATAAGGCCACACATAAGCACGTATAGGATTCTAAGCATGCTACTAGGCAATTTCTAATGCCTTATATTATAGCCTTCGGCTATGATACCAATCTGTCAAACCTCAACCTACGGTGGAATATGCTGGGGCGTGAATAGTTGATTAACAGCTCACAAATCACTAATATAATAATATTAATGACAATATCTAATTTATTTATTTAATTTAAACAAGTATACTTAATCTCAAACAATTACAATTAAAACCAAACAAATAATACAAAAACATCTTGCTTTTATTAAATATCCTAAAGCCCATTATATGTGATCTTCAACCTTCACTTCACACCATAAGATAACTTACAACATGCGTACAAAATAGATATGTTTGTCAATACGAGGTTATGTAAGTAATTACCAGTTTTGACACTAACTATAATATATGAGAAAAACTGCAAATCAATATTGTGAGTATCAACAATTAAAAAATGAGCAAATAATTGATGTCGTTTGACCATTGTCAAGCGAATCGGGGTTTGGCTACTAAGAAAAAATAAATGAGTATGCTAGAATAAATGATAGACATCTCCGAATGCTAGAATTAAACAAATAAGCAAGTAAGAAAATAGCAAATAAGCATTTAATTGATCACCAACACAATAATCATGATTTGTTAGTATGGATAATATGTAGTATGAAAATATAAATAAGTATGCATAAAGTCCCCAAAAAGGTTTTAAAAGCAATAAAATAGGGGAGTGATTACTCACCTTAATGGTTGGTGAGTTTAATAATAAAATTAAGATAATAAACGAGTCCCGATCCTTTAACGCGCTGACTGATCTGACACAAATTGACCTAGAACTTTAAAAAAGTAAACAATAATTAGAAAAGAGAACATAGCCACTGGAATCAGATCAAACGGATGTATGAAATTCAAGATATGAAATATTAAATGTTTAAGCAAGCTAGTATTGTTTAGAATCTGAACTTAGAATCGGGAGTCGGATTCTGTCCAGTACACTCAAAATTTTGAAACAAACATAAAAGTCTTCCCGCCCGAAAGCTTATTTTAACCAGAATATAGAAAAATCGAACAGTCAAATATTTTGACTATTTTGCCCTAAAACAGGTCGGGATCAAATAGACCACCGAGACTCCCTCAATCCCATAAATTTATTGAGGGCTTTTGTTAAATGAATAAAAACCTACAAAAACACAAAAGACAACTGACCTACACAATGAGTAGAATTAAGAGAAATTCGTGGTCAAAGGAGTCTTGAACACCAAAGTAAACTAAGCTAGAAAGAACATGAATAATCTTGAACAAATTGAGAAAGGAAGAGAGGAAATCTGTGGACTACGTGGAGAACGGCTAGAAGGCAGTAGTATTAGTTTAGAGATGCATTATGATTAAGTATAATACTCCAAAATTGTTTATTTGGTAATAGTTCGTTTAAGAAAACCGAATAAGCTTATTATTACAAAATCGTGTCAATTAACTTAAATATTTTGCTTGTAAAACAAGAAAATGAATGTAGACATGTTATAATATCATATGACATGAATTAGGGTTGAATTTTCATGATTAGCTGATCTGTAGGTTTGGCACTACGCCACCAGCTATGTTTTACTAGATTTTCCAAAATATCATATGTAGTCCCTGTACTTTTATAAATATGTTTTTTAGTCATATCAAACTGACCTCCCCAGAAGGTAATTTTAATGTGGCCAAATTCTCTTCTTTTGCAATTCGTTTCGCTACAGCAACCACTGCTTTAGCTAATTGTCCATCTTTTTCAAGTGTGATTTCTATGTTATGTATGGTCGTGCCTAAGGGCATATCAGTTGAAATAGATTCTTCTTTTTTTTCAATCAAAACCCCTTCCCAAACTGTAAAAGCTTCTTCCAAAGCATACGGCTTTCTGGATATAGATGGTGATATCTATATGGATGGATCTTATATATATATATATATGGGTGGATATATAGGAATCAAAATCTGTCGAATCTGCCGTATCCAAACTAATAGCAATCCAATCCGTTTCATGAATAAAATGTGACCAATTATCCAATCAACAAAACTACTTATCATCATTATGACCATCATACTTGCCGACCATCGATGAACTAATCGGATTGACCAACCAAAATTAGCTTCAGGAGCTTGAATTTTTTAGGTCAGGAGAAAAAGTTTAAAGCTTAAAGTTTCTACTAGTAGAGTTTAGAAAGAGCTACAACCTTTTAACATTTTAATTTACTTAAATAACCTTCAAAATAAATATATTTACTATTATTGTTTTTAGTTATGCCCATTTTAGTAATTTTATACATTTTATTAAAAGCTCTAGCTACTCTGCCAAATATCTAAATATATCTAAACAGCTATAGCTACCAGCCACCATCTTCCAGCTACAACTAGCAGCTAGTTTTGCCAAACATACCCTAAAAGTGTATTTTTTGAGTTTAGCGTATGTTTGGCAGACCTTATAGCTTCAAGCTTTTAAGAAAAGCTTATACTCAATTAAAATCCTTGTTTGGTTCAAGGAGCTTGAAGTTTTAGGCCAGGAGAAAAAGCTTAAAGCTTCTACTAGTAGCGTTTAGAAATATCTACAAGCTTTTAATATTTTTATTTATTTAAATAACCTTCCAAATTAAATATATTAACTATTATTGTTTTTAATTATGATTATTTTAGTAATTTTATACATTTTATTAAAAGCTCCAGCACTCTGTCAAACATCAAAATAGATCTAAAAAGCTACAGCTACCAGCTACAAGCCACCAGCTTCCAGCTACTTTTGCCAAATATATATTTTTGTGACTAGTTGTCAAATATCTCAACATTTTAAGTTACACAAATATGTAATTACAGTAAGTTAGGATGATATATTAGGAAAATTAGTGTCAAGAAGTGTGTGCCTAAAAATCCCAATTTACACCCAAAGTTTAACAAAAATAAAAACTAGTTAACGTAGGTAAGCGACCAGTGAAACAAAAATATGAAGACATTTGTGTCATTCGGAATTTAGTTGAAGAACTATTATGTAAGGTCTAAGGGTCTAGAATATTTGATAATTTCACACTTAGAAAATAAAGAAAAATCCATGCCTATTGTTTTGTTCAAAAATCGATTAAGGATAATGTAATCAAATTTGTAAGGTGAGGTTTAGTCCTAGGATGATAATAACGATTATGAAATGAATGTAAGCAATAACACAAAGATTTTTTGCGAGGAAAATCCCTTGATCTTGGTCGGTTCACCGGCACAAAAACCCCGGGTGATGAAAAATCGTCTATCACTAGTTTATTAATTAAAAAGGGTGTTACAAGGGTTGGAGATAATGATCAGTAATACAATGATTTTTATGTGTGTGATAACTGCTAAAGATAATTCTAAGTATTGCTTAACAAACGTGAAGCGTGCAACTAGCTGATCAATATCTCAATTATATACATAAAAGAGAAATAACAACTACTCCTATCTTTGCGCCACTCTCCCACTAGTTGCGTCCATCCCTTTTGACCACGTGCTGAATGAGTCCAGTAGCGAGATAATAGGTAGACCAGGTTCTATAGCCGTTATACCTATTTATCACAACACCACTCACATACAATTGTTAGTAAACAAGTAATACCGAGGATCCTTAATCCTTCGCATCCTGGAACATATTTCTAGGATAAATGATCCACAAGCTACATAAGAATAAAGTATCCTTAGTATAAAATCTATGCCCTAACAATTGCCCCCAAAATGGTGGTTATTTATGGATAACAGCTGTCATTTTGAAATTTGAATTTCCTGCAAAAATAATACGATTAGACATGTGTCAGAAGCAGTTATTATCGCAAAACCTGATTATTATCCGCTGCCTATATAGTCATGTGTGTTGGTGCATGATGCCAGTAGTTCATTTATCTCGTGTTTATTTGTGTCTGTAATCGTTACATTGTTCTTATTGTGTTGAATGTGTTAGTTTGCTTTTAGTATTAAGCGAACTTGTGGCACAACGAAGTTAGGGACAACTTCGCCTAGCATGTTAGGCGAAGTTGTCGTTATATATATTCCCTAACTTCGGCTTTTTGAAAAAGACTTTTGACGGCTGTTTTGGATAAAAATCTGCTAAGGATCAAGTATCCAAATTCGTAAAAGTGAGGTATAGTGCTAACACGATAATGAAAAGTGTGTAATCGTAATATTGGTGAACACATAGGTTTGATCACGAGGGAAAAAGCCATTGATTACGATAATCTTTCTACGGTCAAAACTTAACAAGGTAATCTTTGGACGAATTGCTTCGATCAAGGATTAACGAGGTAATCGTTGGTCGAATCTCTTCGGTCAAGGATCAACAAGGTAACCTTTGGTTGGTTAGTACGTGATTATCGTAATCTCCGGCACAAAAAACCCCCGGACGGTGAAAACTATCACCGTCACGTATATTGATAATAAAAGGTAGTTACAAGCTTTTGTGGAGTTCATGATCGGGAATACAAGGTAAACTAGTGAGTAGAGAGAATGTTTGCTTTTGCTCTAGTGTGTGTGATGATACCTGTGTCCCCTAACTGATCACAATCTCCATTATATATAAAAGATAATAACTCAAGGGAGTTATGATTAATAAAGACTATTAACTAATAATCCCTAAAAATCCGCCATGTCTTCAATATAATCGTAACAGCCACTTTGACCACATGCTCCATCACTCAGGCTGCGAAATAGGTGGTAGACCAGGTCTCCTAGCCGTTAAACTTATTAAATATCAGCCTTCATATAAGATACAACCGTTAATAGCAGCAAATACCGAGGATCCATGATCCTGACATAGCTCTGGAACTCTTCAGAAGGATAATTAATCCAGACACGTCAATATCCTCTTGACTACAATTTAGTGGATAGACTGAGTCTTCTAACCGTTATACCTGCTAAATATAAGACCACACATGAGAACAACCGTTATTAAATAATAAGTACTGTGGATCCTTGATCCTGGCGGAATCTAGAACACACGCTAAGGATAACTGATCCAAAACATATGCCAGGATAACATATCCACAGTGTCAAATTTCTGTGCACTAACAATTTCCCCCAAAATGGCGGTTGTGTAAGATCATAGCTGTCATTTTTCCTTTGAATTCAAACTTCCTGCAAAAACATATGAGATTTGACAAGCTGGATATAATTGTCATATATCAATGGAGTTTCCTTGGGAACTTCCCTTCCGGCTGTATATCCTTCTCCCTACGAATCATGATCAACTAGTAACACATGATTAACCCGGGTGGATGGTCCATTTTTTGAATGGTAAAATCGGGTTAAGATTTTTGGATAAGTCCAGGTGACATATGTTTAATAATAATCTAAAACTTTTGACTATTCGTTTGTTACTTGTTATTTTGAAATTTTGTTTGATATAGCTTAAGTCTCATTGAAAGTTTTAAGAAATAATATTCTTTAGTAAAAAAGTTTTTAAGATAAAATATCCTTGCAAAAATAAAGCAGGATCTTAAATCCTTATAAAAATAGATTGAGAATAATGAATCCTTATATCTATGGAGATGTAAACTGAAATAAAATAAGTGTAAACCGATAAACAGAAATCATACCGTAAGGTCTTGTTAGACCTAAGTTACCATAAGTATTGATCCTTTTGCAATCCTTATAAAACTGTATTAAAGGATTTTGAATCCATAAGTATTGATCCTTCGGGTGATCCTCAGAATCTAATTTATGATACCTGATGCAAATAACTTATGATATTATCTGGGATTAAACCCAATAAGCGGGGGACAAGCCCATAAAATAAACTGGAGACAAGCCCGTGCAACTGGGGACAAGCACGTGTAATCTGGGGACAAGCCTGTGTAATCTAGGGAAAAGCCCAAAAACTGGGACAAGCCCAAAACTGGGACAAGCCCAAATACGGATGTTAACTGGGGACTCGCCCAAACCGGGATTTAGCCCAAACGTGAGATAACGTGAAAACGTTATAAACCTTAGCTAACATGAAAATGTTAGAAACCTTTGTCTTGAGATAATGTGAAAACGTTATAAACCGGTGGTATGGTACGTCTACCATAAATCGTAGGATCCTCTATATAGCCGAAAGCAAAGAAATTGTCAGCCACTAAGCGTGTACTGGTCCCGCTGCCCCTGGACTAATACGTTGGATAGCGTAGCGCTCCAGGCAAGAGTGTAGAAACTCTAATTTATAAGAAAGGTGAAAACCTTTAAACCTTGGAGGATATGACCATCGGGGGTCATATCCAATGTGGGCTAGGCCAAGGAAAATAGCAATGTACCTTATGCGTGAGGGAGAGGTGGCCAACCTCTTAGACATTGAACCTCTTATTGAAATCTGCATTGTTACTTAAAAACTTGGAAAAGATAAATGTTTAGAATACATTATCTTAAATTATTAACAAGAATATGAAATAAATAAGTGATCAGATAGATATTACAATTTTAGGATCCTTGATCCTAGATGGATGCTTGATTTTCGAAGGATACTAGATCCTGACTATAAAAAATACTTCTTGAGATGGATAGCATTCCATGCTCTTGGTAATCTGTTGCCTTCATGGTGAGCAAATGATATGCCCCCTTCCCTGCTTCTGACTCGATCAGATAAGGACCTTCCCACTTGGGTGCTATTTTTCCATCTGCCGGATTGGTTGTGTTTTGGAAGGCTTTCCTCAAGGACTAGATCTCCTTCTTGAAATCTTCTTATCCTTATATTTTTGTTGTATGCCCCCATCTACCCTTTGTTGATATGCTGCCATTCTGATCTTGGCTAGGTCTCTGAGTTCTTCAACGGTATCTAGATCTTGGGAGAAGGATTTCATTATTGGCCTCATGATCACGGATGCTTGTTCTAGCAGTAGGAACCACCAATTCTGTAGGGATTACAGCTTCCGATCCAAACACCAATGAGAAGAGTGTTTTGACCTGTTGCATTCTTAGGTGTTGTTCTATCAGCCCAAAGAACATAAGGAAGTTCTTCAGCCCACTTGCCTTTCTTGGATCCTAGTTTCTTCTTCAAGTTGTTGATGATAATCTTGTTGCTTGACTCTACTTGACCATTGGCTTGAGGATGAACTGGTGTAGAAGTGACTATCTTGATGCCCCAACTGTCACAAAAGTTAGTGGTTCTTTCCCGATAAACGGGAACCATTGTCATAAACAATTTATGAAGGGATACCAAATCTGGTTATAATATTTCTTTTAATAAAGGATATAACTTCCCTTTCTCGGACTTGCACAAATGCTTCTGCTTCAATCCATTTAGAGAAGTAGTCTGTCATAGCAAGCATAAAGACCTTTCCTCTTGTGCCTTTGGTAGCTTGCTTACAATATCCATTCCCCATTTCATGGAAGGCCATGAAGAGGATATAGGATACATAGGTTCTGCTGGCTGGTGAAGAATATTTCTATGCCTTTGGCAAGCATCACACTTCTTTGAGTATTCCATAGCATCCTTCTTCATTGTTGGCCAGAAGTATCCAGTCATAAGTATTCTGGAGAATAATGCTCTCCCCCCTGTGTGGTTGACGCAATCGCCTTCGTGGAAGTCTTGAAGTACCTCATGTATTTTAGGATCCTCAATGCATCTCAGATAAGGACCTGCAAGAGATTTTCTATACACAATATCTTGTAAAATAATGAATTGTGATACCTTAAATCTGAAAGCTTTAGGATTTTCCCCTGTAGGAATCTCTCCATCTTGCAGGAATTTTTAGATTGGAAGGATCGAAGATCCTAATCTGAAGAGGATGGAGGATCCATATGTTCTCATGTACAATCTACTGTTACCTCCACAACTTTCTGCTCTCCAATTGCCGGAGACAATATATGAATGATAGGTATCTTTACATCATCCGGGATCTTCAATGATGATGCTAAGTTTGCTAAGGCATCTGCCCCAGCATTCTCTTCCCTTGGTAACTGTATTATACTAAACAATTCGAAGGATTTTGCCATTCCTTCACAATTTCTAAATATTGACCATATTCTCACCTTTTATAGTATAAGAACCGTTAAAGTGGTTAGCTATTAACAAAGAATCTATATGTATTTGAAGATACCTGACCCTCATAGCTTTTGGCTAATTGACAAACCTGCGATCAGAGCTTCATATTCTGCCTCATTGTTGGTGGCTTGGAATGCACATGCAATGGATGCTCCATCTGTGATTTTAGTAGTATGACCAAACCTGTTCCTCTTACATTGGATGCTCCATCTGTGAAGAGGATCCAAGGATCCTTGGTTTCTTCAAGTTGTTGGACCTCTAGATCAGCTTCATTTTGCATGTCAACTACTGAAATCAGCCACAAAGTCTGCAAGCGCTTGTGATTTAATGGCTGTTTTAGGCTCATACTGAATATCTTATGCACTCAGCTTCACAGCCCACTTGGCCATCCTACCTGACATTTCTGGTTTTCTAAGCACATTCTTTACAGGATAGTTAGTTCTCAAAATAATAGTATGTGTTTCAAAATAGTGTCTCAACTTGGTTGAGGCCATAATTAAAGCAAGAATTATTTTTTCAAGGTGAGAATACCTGACCTCTCCGTCCAAAAGACTTTTACTTACATAATAAACGGGATGTTGTTCACCTTCGTGATCCTTCACAAGGACGGCACTTACAGCATTACCTGACACAGCTAGGTAGAGGTAAAAGGATTTTCCATCCACAGGCTTCATCAGAGCCGGTGCTGAGGATAAGTAATCCTTCAAGGCTTTGAGGGCAGCCTCATGCTTTTCCGTCCATTCAAACTTCTTATTCTTCCTAAGGATGTCATAGAAGTCCTTGCACTTCTCGGAGGATCTTGAGATGAACCTATTGAGAGCAGCTATTCTTCCTGTGAGCCTTCGGACATTCTTTGCGTTTGCAGGAGATTTCAAATTGAGGATGGCTTCAATCTGCTCGGGGCTTGTATCAATTCCTCTTTTAGTTACCATATACCCCTGAAATTTTCCAACCTTAACACCAAAATGGCATTTTGACGGATTAAATTTCATGTTATAATGGTCAAGGATGTTGAATGCTTCCTGGAGGTCTCTAAGGTGATCCTTAGCTTTCTTTGATTTTACCACCATATCGTCTATGTATACTTCCATAGTCTTGCCCAACTGATCCTTGAACATCATGTTGACTAGTCTTTGGTATGTTGCCCCTGCATTTCTTAGTCCAAACGGCATAGCAGTATAACAGTATATGCCGGTAGGAGTCATGAATGCTGTATCCTCTTGATCAGATGGTTCCATCTGAATTTGTTGGAATATAGAGGAAGCATCCATAAAGGTTAGCATTTCATGTCCTGCCGTTGCATCCACCATGGAATCTATATGTGGTAATGGGAAAGGATCCTTGGGGCATGCCTTGTTTAAATCTGTAAAATCGACACACACCCTCCACTTTCCATTCTTTTTAGAAACAACAACAACATTAGCTAACCATCGAGGATACTTAACCTCTCTGATCATACCGGCCTTAAGAAGTTTTTCAACTTCTTCTTGTATGATCGCGTTTCTCTCAGGAGTAAGTTTTCTTCGCTTCTGATGGGCAGGTTTAATTGACAAATCAAGGCCTAACTTATGAGTACTTACCTTCTTTGAAATACCTGTCATGTCTGAGTGCTTGAAGGCAAAGGTAGATTTTCTTCACCCTAAGAAGGATATGAGATCCTCCTCGATCTTGCTAGGGATAGTGGATCCTAGGAACACCTTTATCTCTGGATCCTCGGGGTCCAGAGATACTTCTTTAAGGTCTTTCTCCCGAGCTTCCAGCACGTCCCTAGGATGTTGCTGTAATTGCTATGCTATAGTTTGCTTGGTCGTTGGCTTCATCGATGAAGAATAATAGTTCTTGGCCTCTGCCTGATCACCAACTATCTTCACAACTCCCCACGGAGTAGGTAATTTGATGCATTGGTGGTAAGTTGAGGCCACCGCCTTCATTCCATGCTGCTAGGGCCTGCCTAAAATAACATTGCAACAAGAAAGGTTATCAATACACAAAATTTTTGTTATGAATTTAACCCTTCAATATAGATTGGGAGGTTGATGTCCCCCAATGTCTTCTTGGTTTCTCCACTGAAACCGACTAGCACTGATGTTCTAGGAATAATCTCCGAATCTTGTATATTCATCTTCTTGAGGACATCATGCTGGATAATGTTGACCGAGCTCCTACCGTCAACTAGGATCCTGCATACATAATTGTTAGCGATAAATAAAGTAATAATCAAACCGTCATGGTGAGGATCCTGGATGTTTAGTTTATCTTACTCATCAAAGAAGATCCTTTTATCTGTTGTCAAAGTGGTAGATACTATCGGTCGTTCTCCGTTATCCTACTTGATCTCTTTACCGAGCCTCTTTGCTACCGAGAAAGAATTTCCACATATGTCTGATCCTCCAGAGAAGAAATTGACCATTCACACATCCATTTCATCCTGGTGAGGATCCTGGATACTTGAATCGAAGAAGACTCTCTGATCAGTTATTCGAGTAGTGTGGATGAGCGGTCTTCTTCCATCGTCCAACTTGAAGTCTTCCAAATGTTCTACTTCTGTAGAACAATAGGTTTGAAATATGTCATAATCTCTAGCAACGAAGTTGATTACATGAGCATATTGTGGTGGTGGTGTCGCTTTCTATGGAAGGTCTTCAGGATCCTGGATCTTGGATTTCTTCCTTCCCAAGAGTTCGTTAAAGTGACCCTTGCTCAAGAGGTATCCAATTTCCCTTCTTAAGCCGATGCACTCGTCTTTCATGTGGCCAAAATCTTCATGAAAAGCACACCACTTAGACTTGTCCTTGAACGCGGTTGTCTTCTCGTTCTTTCGGGGCCACCTTGCTTTTTCCCCTAGGTCCTTCATGGCACAGATCAAGCCATGAGTGTCCACAGAGAAACAATAGTCAGAGATGCAAGGATAGTCTTCATCGTCATCTCCTTCTTCAACTGCTCGTACGTTTTGATTGTTGAACTTGGTGTACGGCTTCGAATTGTTGTTCATGTATGAGGATCCTTTATTCTTATCGGGGGATTCTTGTTTCGTTTGCCCCCCAAGACGATCCTGGATCCTTTTATCATCTTCTAATCGGATGAATCTTAACGCCCTGTTCCTGACTTCATCTAAGGTCCTGCAAGGAGTCATCACAAAATTGTCATAAAATGGGGAGCCCCTTTGAAGTCCCATCTTGAATGCTTCAACAGCCGTAGCCATATCAAGATTAGGTATTTCTAGGGCTTCCTTGCCAAACCTTGTAACAAAATCCCTTAAGGATTCATCATAAGGTTGGACAACTCTATATAAATCACTAGTTAACTTCTCAAATTTCCTACTACAAGAAAACTGGATGTTGAACAAGTTAACTAAATATGAAAAAGATGTAACAGAAAAAGGAGGAATACTTAGCAGCCATTTAAGTGCAGATCCTGTTAGTGTGGATCCAAAGCCTTTGCACATGCAAGCCTCTTTGAGTCTTTCAGGAATTGGATTGATCTCCATCCTTTCCCTATACTGAGCCACGTGTTCTTCCGGATCAGTGGTCCCATCATACACCTTCATGTTGGGGGTTTGAAAGCGTTTCGGAATCTCCGCATCGCATATCGGTGGAGCAAATCTGGACAGCTTGTGGTTCCATTCTGGTATTTCAGGAATTGGACGGACCACTCCTGGCACGTTGGATATCATTTCCTTAAGCTTCTGAAGTTCCCTAGCCATAGCCAGATTGATACATGTATCCTACATAGAAGCAAGGTTAGTGTATGAGGATATGTGATTATTGGCATTACCTCTTGGTTGGTTGAACGTTGGCATCCCAGAAATGTAGGTAAGATAAGAGGCATATGCTATAGTAGCAGGTCCACCAGAGGCAATGGTCTGCATGGGGATGATGTCGCCTTCATGGACCTCAGAAGACCTTTGATGGTGAATTCCTGAGGATCCTTGATTCTGCCAGAAGGATCCTTGAGGTTGGGAGCCGAAGGATCCTTAAGGATACAACCAAGAGGATCCTGGTTGATAGATGGATGATCCTTGTTGAAGGAACGAGGATTCTTGAGTTTGCTGACCCATGGACCCTTGTTGAAGGATAGATGATCCTGGCTGAACGAATGAGGATCCTTGAGTTTGTTGACCCATGGTCCCCTGTTGAAGGATAGATGATCCTGGCTGAAAGAACGAGGATCCTTGAGTTTGTTGACCCACGGACCCTGGTTGAAGGATGGATGATCCTTGCTGAAGGATCGGGGATCCTTGAGTATGTTGAGCCATGGATCCTGGTGTAGTGAAATCCAGCACCCTAGGCATTAAGGGAGTCTGATCCTCTGCTGGCCTCTTTCTTTTCTTGAGATCTTCAATTTCACATAGGATCCTCTGGTTGGTTTTGTTATGCTGCTCCATGTATGCCTTAACCTGTGAAAACATTGCAGAAACATCATTGTTAGATTTGACCACCGAAGTGGCAGTAGTGGTTTTTGAGCTCTGGAAGACTGGAATTTGTGTCTTGTTTCCAACCACGGTGGTCCTTGGTACTCCCGTAATTAGAGGAGGCATCGGCAGCAAATATCTTGATGAGAGAGAAACCGAAGACGGCATTGTTGATGAAGCAGAGGTTGATTGAGAGGCCATTGATGGTGATATGGGTATGAAAAGTTGAAAATTGATAGGAAATAATCTGGATTATAGCACCAATTGCCCCACGGTGGGCGCCAAATTGTTTTGGATAAAAATCTGCTAAGGATCAAGTATCCAAATTCGTAAAAGTGAGGTATAGTGCTAACATGATAATGACAAGTGTGTAATCATAATATTGGTAAACACAAAGGTTTTTTCATGAGGGAAAAAACCCTTGATTACGAAAATCTTACTACGGTCAAAACTTAACAAGGTAATCTTTGGACGAATTGCTTCGGTCAAGGATTAACGAGGTAATCGTTGGTCGAATCTCTTTGGTCAAGGATCAACAAGGTAACCTTGGGTTGGTTAGTACGTGATTATCGTAATCTCCGGCATAAAAAACCCCCGGACGGTGAAAACTATCACCGTCAAGTATATTGATAATAAAAGGTAGTTACAAGCGTTTGTGGAGTTGATGATCGAGAATACAAGATAAACTAGTGAGTAGAGAGAATGTTTGCTTCTGCTCTAGTGTGATGATACATGTGTCCCCTAACTGATCACAATCTCCATTATATATAAAAGATAATAACTCAAGGGAGTTATGATTAATAAAGTCTATTAACTAACAATCCCTAAAAATCCGCCATGTCTTCAATATAATGTAACAGCCACTTTGACCACGTGCTCCATCACTCAGGCTGTGAATTAGGCGGTAGACCAGGTCTTCTAGCCGTTACACTTATTAAATATCAGCCTTCATATAAGATACAACCGTTAATAGCAACAAATACCGAGGATCCATGATCCTGACATAGCTCTGGAACTCTTCAGAAGGATAATTAATCCAGACACGTCAATATCTTCTTGACTGCAATTTAGTGGATAGACTGAGTCTTCTAACCGTTATACCTGCTAAATATAAGACCACACATGAGAACAACCGTTATTAAATAATAAGTACTGTGGATCCTTGATCCTGACGGGATCTAGAACACACGCTAAGGATAACTGATCCAAAACATATGCCAGGATAACATATCCACACTGTCAAATTTCTCTACACTAACAACGGCAGTGTTTATGGCATTGGGTGTTACGTGTTTTGGTGTCTTTGTTTATCGACATCACAATATAACAAGTATTCCTTTGTGTTTGTGTGTTTGCGTATGATCTACGTATTCCTCGTGTTAGCACTCGTATCGTATACGTAGAGGATTCTGCACCCTCGTGTTACAAGATACTCCAGTGTAGATCCGGCTGGGAACCTACAACTGTTATCAGAGCATTTTGCTCGTGATTGTGTGGTTCGGGATTATCACACGAGTGTTAAAATTTTTTCGTTAGACCATTCACGGAATTGTTTTTCGTTGAAAAACCGCTCCTTTGTTAGTTTCTCTACAATATTCATCAATCGCACCTTCCTGTCACTCTCGCAACCTTCAATATCATACGTACCAAACCTGCAAATCTAAGTCGTTCACTTAGCGAAGTTGCTGTCAAACAGAACTAGGGTTTAAGCGAAGATATAAGGTTTCAGCAAAGTTATAAGGTCAGCGAAGTTGTAGAATCAGCGAAGTTAGTTTAAGATCAGCAAAGTTATAAGGTCAGCGAAGTTGGGGCCAAGGCGAAGTTAGTCAGTAGCGAAGTTCTGATAAGTTCGCTGTTCACTGTTCAGAGAATATTGCATTTGGATTCTATGTCTCGTTTCGTTCAATTATGACTTCGATAAACATCACAGAACTGGTAAAGATGGAAGTGGAAGCTGGTTCAACAACTAAAGCTCCAAACTTCTGAAAGGAACTGATTTCGTTGCATGGAAAGATAAGTTTGAACAGTATGTGAAATATCAAGATGCAAAAATATGGGTCAGCATTCAAGATGGGTACATTCCACCGACTACTGAGTTTGAAGGTTGTGAGCAATTTAAGAAATACAATAAGATGGAGGATGATGAAAAGAAAATGTACGAAGCAGAAAGTAAAGCACTAGCGGCCATAACAATGGCACTACCTCAAGAGATCCTTCATACCTTCAAAAAGTACAAGACCGCTAGAGAATTGTGGGAAGCACTAGAGAATCGCTATGAAGGAACGTTGGAATTCGAAATTCAAAGTCAAAATTGTTGAAAACTCAATTCTCAGTGTTCAAGTACCTTAAGAATGAGTCACTTGATGATATAATCACAAGATACTATCACCTAATGATAGAGTTGAACAACTACACCATAAAATACACAGAGGTAGAAATTGTAGAAAAACTATTAGATGATCTACCGCCCAAATGGGAAATATACACAGTCTTGATAAGAGATGATAAAGATTTTGAAACATTTGAGTTGGAAACAGTGGTGAATAAGTTACGTAATTATGAGATAAATATGATAAAGAAAGAGACTCCAACTGATCAGGTTCAGGATCCAGGAATGTATGGTGCAAAAGGGTCTCCAAATTCAAGCTCTAAAGCATAAACGACTGCTTATTACTCAGGAGGTTAACCAAACTCTAATCAAGATGGTCATATGGTGATGAATATGGATGGAAACATATGCTTTGTAGCGGGTGGAAGTAGTTCGTCAAAACCTCAGTCCTCAGCCGGTAATTCCTCAGCTAGTGCATCTAGCAAGAATTACTCACAGATGCCTATGATTGTGTAATCAGCTGAACAACAATTTGCTCTTTATGCCTCCTTCATTGCCTCATATGAGAATTACATCAAGGGAAAAATAGTAGATCCTGCAACCTTGGATGAGGACTATGATCAGATAGACACCGATGACGTGGAAGAAATGGATCTGCAGTGGCAAATGGCAATGATTGTAAGAAGGGTGAAGAGGTTTATGAAGAAAACTGGTAGAAAGTTCGTTGGAGAGAGACTGGGGTTCGACAAGTCAAAGGTTCGTTGCTACAACTGTAAAAAAAATGGCCACTTTACTAGAGAGTGTACAAATGAGAGAGTCAAACGAAGTCAGAACAGGCCTACTCAACAGAATGGAAGTGGAAATGAAATCAAGGCTATGGTGTCTCAACAGAATGGTGGGTATAACTGGAATATACAAGTTGAGAAGGTGATTGAACAAGAAAATCTGGTAAACATAGAGACTGGAAGATGTGACAAAGAATCAGTGGAGAATCAAGCATATATGGCAGAAGTGAACGATCAGCTATCAGAGGTATGTTCTGAATCTCACTGTGAGCAATGTGAAAAATCGTCTGATCAATTGAAGGCTTTAACCGATCAGTTTGTTAGTTTGGATATTGAATTAAAAAATTAAAAGAAGAACATCACTATTCTAAAATAAAGAAAATAACTATTCGGTAAAAATAAAAGCTAGTGAAAAAGATATAAGAAGCCTTAAGGCCACCCTATATGAAAAAATACAAGTAATTGATCTTAGCTTTGAAGTTGTTGAGGAAAAGACCAAACTGATAGCTGAAAAGGACAAACAGATAGCTGATTACCAAGTAAAAATGGTGGAACTGAACAGGAAAATTGAAAACTTTAGAAATTCTTCTATAGTTCTTGATCACATTCTAAGTGTTCAACGCTCCCTAAACAACAAAGGGGAAATCGGATACACTGAAGTTCCACCACCTTTCAACAATAATTATACTTATAATCCTGTTAATAAGCCATCCGTTTGTGTTGAAACTGGTCAGACAGTATCAATTAAGGTTCATTCGAACAACACCGATGTTGATATGAATGAGACTGTTCAGACAAGATAAGATATCACAAGTCTTATTTCATCAAAGTTGGACAGATCCTTTGAGCCCGTTGAGATGAAGGATGAAGTTGTGTTACTCAAATTGGGGGAGGAATATGACTTTGACAAAAAGAAATCGTCTTAAACCCATTTGTTACCCCATATGTGAGACAAACTGATAGGAACACAACCTCATCGTCTAACGCAACTTTTGATACGAACGTTCAAAGGAACACTAATTAGAACAACAGTTGTTTTAGATGCAACAGGATAGGACACTTTGTCAATGACTGTCCTCTGAAACAAAGAAAATCTAGAAATATGAAGCCAACTAAAACCAAGATTAAAACGAACTCTAAATCTGATGCTGGTAAAAATACTAAAACATCAAACTTCAATCGTTGGAATAATCCAAGATTTCAAAGAAACCAGCCTCGGTTTTTCTCAACTAATTACAGATCAGGTAACTATGAATCAATTAGTGCGAGAAACTCAAGGATATATGGATGGCCTCATAATCAATGTTCTAGAAATTCTCCATTCAGATCAAACAAAAACTTTCCTCAAAAGAACTTTGGGGAACCAAGGAATTGGATGTCTGCTAATAGGTTTGATCAACCCAAGACCAAAAGGTCTTGGGTCCCCCGCTTCTAATTCATCTCTTTGATTGTGCAGGAACAGTCGAGCAGGACTGTAAACAACCTGTGGGTTGTAGATAGTGGTTGTTCCCGGAACATGACTGGTAACAAGAAATTGTTACATGATTGGAAGACTGTTCACGGAGGAAGGGGGTTTATTTTGCAGGAGAAAGTGGAGGGAGAATTACTGGAATTGGTACTGTTGCTAATGGGAGGACCAAGTTGGAGAAGGTTAATTTTGTAGAAGAGTTAAAGCACAATCTTTTGAGTGTCTCTTAGATCTGTGACTAAGAATATACTGTGCATTTTACAAAAGATGAGGCACTTGTGCTTTATCCTGGTTTCAAGATTCCTGAAGCCTGGGTTGTGATGAAAGCTCCAAGAGAAAAGAACACATATGTGATGGATATGCGGTCAACCGAGATGGCGATGGAAGAGTCGTGTCTTCTATCAAAAGCAACAGAATCTGAGTCCGAATTGTGGGACCGACGAATGGGTCATATTCATCTTCGTAAGATGAACTACATTTTCAAGAATGGGTTGGTACTGGGGGTTCCCTTAAAGACCAATGTTTGTCATGCAAGAAAGGAAAGCAGCATAAGAAACCACATCACTCCAAGAGGGTTAACTCTATTGTCACCACTTTGGACTTGCTCCATATGGACCTTTTTGGTCCTGTAAATGTCAAGAGTCTAGGAGGAACGCCATATTGTTTGGTAGTAACTGACGATTACTCACGTTACTCATAGGTTTGTTTTCTGAAGGAAAAAGATGAAACAGTTCAATTGGTAATTAACTTGATTAACAAAGTGGAAAATATTGTTGGGAGAAAGGTAAAGTTCATTAGAAGTGACAATGGAACGGAGTTCAAGAACTACCAAATGGGGATGTTTTGTTTGCAGAAAGGGATTGAACATCAGTTTAGCGCACCATATACTCCGCAACAAAATGAAGTAGCTGAAAGGAAGAACAGAACTCTAATCGAAGGCGCCAGGACTATGCTGGTAGATGCTAAACTTCCCGTGGTGTTCTGGCCAAGGCTGTTGCCACGCCTGTTATATCCTTAATCATGTTTTAACTGTTAAAAGATTAAATAAAACCTGTTTTGAATTTATGCATGGTAGAAAGCCAAATCTGAAAGGTCTTGAACCTTTCGGGTCCCCATGTTCGATATTAAAGACTAACTCAAAATTTGGTGAGAAAGCTGACGAATGTATTTTGGTTGGCTACATAGTTGGGACACCCAATAGAAGAGTCTTTAATTTATCGAACAGAAAGGTTGAGGTGGTCTGTAACACTGACATTACTAGTTACAAATCACCAAGGCCTAGAATGGGACCAGCAGAGGCTTTCGACTATGATAAGCTATTCAAATATTTTAATATACCTTACTTGGATTTTGCAGACATAGATGAGAGAATGGCCACTCAGATGCTATTAGACGAAGAAGAGGCCACTGTGCATCGTCCCCAATATAATGGAAATCAACCTATCACGTCAAGTGCGGTTGAAACTCCAGCTGTCTCGAGTGACGATGACTTTTCAATCCATTTCACACTCAACACCACTCAGATGAACTCTCTTCAAATCTTGAGAATGATCTAGAAGTCGGTCCCATACAAACTACTAAAATCCACAAGAATCATCATTTGGAGAATGTGATCGATAATCCTTCTAACGGTGTGCGTACCAGAAGAAGTTTGGATGAAAACACATGTGTGTATGCAAGCATTAAAGGCACTGGTATTATGAATGAATGCTTGTATGCATGCTTCATCACTCAGATTGAACCAAAGAACTATCAAATGGCACTGAAGGATAGCTCGTGGGTAGAAGCCATGCAAGAAGAACTGGTTCAGTTTGAGAAAATGGAAGTTTGGCAGTTAGTTGAAAACCCACGAGATGTGAATGCAATCGGTACGAAGTGGGTATTCAAATGCAAGAGAGATGAGAAAGGAGTAATCATTCGCAACAAGGCAAGATTATTAGTCAAAGGGTTTAATCAACAAGAAGGAATCGACTACAACGAAGCGTTTGCTCCTGTGGCAAGATTGGAGGCAATTCGACTGTTCATGGCCTTTGCTGCACACAAAGAGATGAAAGTGTTTCATTTGGATGTTAAAAGTGCGTCTCTCAATGGAAAAGTCGATGAAGTGGTATATGTCGAGCAACCCTCGGGTTTTCCTGACCCAGACTTTCCAGATCATGTGTACAAGCTTAGTAAATCATTATATGGCGTACATAAGGCCCCACGAGCTTGGTACGCAACATTGTCTGATTACTTGCTAGAGAATGGGTTTGAGAGAGGAAATATCGATAGTACTTTGTTTTTTAAGAGGAACGGGAGTTATTTTCTTCTTGTCCAAGTCTATGTGGACGACATCATCTTTGCTGCCTCAAAAATTTCTATGTGTCAGGAGTTTGAAGCAGTCATGAAGAAAAGGTTTGAGATGAGCGCCATGGGTGAATTAACTTTCTTTTTGGGCTTACATGTAGATCAGAAGAAGGATGGCATGTTCATTCATCAAACTAAATATGTTCACAATGTGCTTAAACGCTTTAAGATGGATGACAGTACCCCGTTTGACACTCTGATCTGCGTCAACCACAAACTTGGTGCTGATTCCGAAAGTGATGAAGATGTAGATCCCACTCAGTATCGGGCAATTATAGGTTCTTTAATGTAACTAACTGCTTCTAGACCTGACATTATGTTTGCAGTTTGTCTTTGTGCTCGTTTTCAGGCCAAACCCAAGGAATCGCACATGAAGGGAGTGAAGAGGATCTTGCGGTATCTTAAAGGAAAACCTAAGTTGGGTCTCTGGTACTCAAAAGGAGGAGACTTGGATCTGGTAGCATACACTGACTCTGACTATGGAGGATGCAATCAGAGCAGGAAGTCAACAACCAGTGGATGTCAGTTTCTTGGAGGAAGATTGGTGTCATGGCAGTGCAAGAAGCAGACCTCTGTAGCCATATCCACCTGCGAAGCAGAATACATGGCAGCATCAAACTGCTGCTCTCACGTATTATGGATACAACAGCAAATGCGCGAGGTCTGAATTTCACTCAAACTCCTATTTGCATTGATAACACTGTTGCAATCTCAGTAACTAACAATCCTGTCAAACAAAGCAAAACTAAACATATTGACATTCGTCATCATTCCATACGGGATTGTGCTGAGAATAAATTAATCGTGCTTGAAAAGGTTGATTCACTGGATAATTTTGCCGATCTTTTTACAAAAGCTTTTGACCGATCCCTTTTTCAAAACCTTGTTGAGCTTAATGGGATGATCAATCCCGAGTAACCTTGTTTTCCTTGTGTTAAAAAAAAGCACCACTATCGCCGAAAACTATGTCGGTAGCTTAAGTTTGAAGGATATATTCCTGAATATGTTTGTTCCTTACATCTACGTGTAGACTATAAGGATAGCCATTAACCTAATAACTGAAAGCGAACGGGGCGGTTTATGATGAGTTTTTATTCCTTCGCTGAAAATTATGTCGATCATACTTAGTCGGAGGGACACATATACGTATGTGGTTGGTCCTGCTAATCCACTGGATCTTTAGGATAGCCGTTACCTAAAGACTTTGAATTTTTTTAGGGAAATGATATAATTTTTCAGTCTATAACTTCGCAAGAAGTTTCAAAATTGAAGTTAAAAGTGAAAATTGATCCAACCTTCGAAAGTGATAGATAAACTGATTTTGTGTGCCTAACCGGTGAAGTAATTAGGCCTAAAAGACTCTAGAACAGTCATTGTATGTTATGGTAGCTTTCTATGGTGCGTAAAAGTAGAAGTGATACAAACTAAATCTACTCGATTTACTGTGGAGAGTCATTTTGAAATGTGCATGTATCCACATATATCTCTCTGAATGATAGGCGGAAAAGTGATTACCCAGTCATACACGAGCCCGTGAGTGTCTTGATCCCCGCGAAGATAGTGTTATGTTTCTGCAGTGATCCAGATTCGGGACTTGCAGTTGTCTGTAAAAAAAAGAAAAAAAAAAGAAAACAAAACTTATTATTATCGTTAAGCCTTACGAAGATTCTCTGTTCACAATATCAAGGAAGAGGCATCGACTGACTATAGTGAAACCATATTCAAAGTATCAGAAAGATCGGAAAGACGACTCGTGAATATTGATTGATCAGACACTACGGGTCAAAGTCAACTCGGGGTGATCTAGGAAAAGCCAAATATGCCTTGAGAATAGATAGGAGGCATCAAAAACTCTCATGTGATGTCCATCTAAATTTTGAGCTTAATTGAACCTAATCCGTATCACATAAGCAATGAAAACCATACTAAGTTTAATACCTGCCTACAACCTGTTTCTCTATGTCATAATAACGTTGAACATGGATCTATGTGACAGCCTCTTAATCAGTATGATTCCTGTTCGGATCTTTTCTAAAACATGCTGGGTTTCTAAAAGACTGAAATTTGATCCCGTCATTTTACTTAACTTTGTTATGTCGTTTTTCTTATGGTATTTTTCACTTTAAAATCTTGGTTACTCGTTTTTGATCCTTTGAAAATTTTTATCTCCACTGCGGCGAACTTAATCCATAAGCGAACTTAACTTTTGGGCGAAGTTATCACAACTTCGCCACTGGGTTTTCCTTTTCAGTATAAAAGGCAGAAAAGGTCAAAATTGGTCAAACCTTTTTCTTCTTAAACCCTTGGCGAACTTATTTCTTTGAATAAAACTCTGTGTAATTCATTTCTCGTTGGCAATAAAGGATCGTTATCCTATTTAGGATCATAATTTATATCTTGTTGTTGATTTTCTGAACCACAATGTCAGCTTTAATTCGGTATGGTTTGAAAACCCTTGAAGCACTGATCATGATCGATTGGAGGTTGTTTTGATGATAAATGGTTATTTATAACCTTAATTGCACTATCCTATACATATGATCCACCTCTGATTGTCCATTCTTCATCTTAACTTGTTTTTCCTGATGAACCGTTTATGTGGCGAAGTTAGGGTTACGTTGAAGTTAATCTTAACTTCGCTAACATAAGAATTTCGCTGCATACACACTTTTATCCAACATCATCATCTTTGCTTGTATACTGTACTCTTGGGTACTGGAATGTATGATAGTTTTTCATACCTAGTGAAGTTTTTTTTAAGCGAACTTACTAACTTCACTATAACCACAACTTCGCATGTATAATAATCAGCGAAGTTGTCAACTGTTGCCACACTTGTCTAATTTAGCTCGATTTTTTTTGTAGATATGGCTGCTGTGGCTGGTGCTGGTGGTACGGGTGGTGATGAAGGCGGAGATGATAAGAGACAATTCTTTCCGGGTCACAACATGTATGTCACTTAGGATCCGGATGGTCGTGGAGCTGATGACTTTCATGAGATCATCTCGTTTCTCATTCGCTCATGTATCTTTCATGCCATTACAACTACTCTACCGATATCTCTACCGAACATTGAAGACTTCTGGAGGACAGTTGAATATGACTGTCGAGTTGAACCTCCAGTGATGCGTGTTACTATGAACAATCAAGTGGTACAGTTCTCGACTAATCAGATCAGGGAAGCTTTACAGTTCGGGGTTGAAACCACTCAGGATCCTACTGAGTTTTCAGCTACTTTCAGAAATGGAGCGTTTCTTCGTATTGGGTATTCAGGTCCGTTGGAAGATTCTCAAAGGCGAAAGGAGTTTCTGTTAGATCAGTGGCGGTTCTTGATGCACGTGATGATTGTGTGCATGTCTGGTCGCAAGGCTGGTTCTGATGGTATGGCTGCGACTATTCAATATGCAATGGCTGCACTGACTTACAATAAGCCTTATAGTTTCAGTCAGATGGTATTTTATGAGATTGATCGTCAGCGACGAGCAATGGCATGGGAACGATTCTTGATGTACCCAAGATTCATACAGATGGTTCTCAATCATGTTGCCCCCAATCTGCCACAACGTCGTCCTATCTCCTTTGTGGAAAGCATCAACAAGAGAATTTTTTCACAGTGTAGGTCATCTAGTGCTCGTAGCAAGCCTGAATTTCGTCCAACGCACACTGCCTTATTTGGATGTCTTGTGAACCCTGCTTACGTTGCTCCTCTAGAGGATGAGTTCAATGATCCAGCTCCTCAACAAGTGGATATTCCTCAACCACCTCCTGTGGTTCAACCACCACCGGTTATTCAAGAAATTCCTATTGTTGATCCTGTTGTAGCTCCAGCAGAACAAGTTGATCTTGAGGATGCCTTTGGAGGACAAGGTTCCTTTGATATGGATAGGGTTGATCCTGCTGAAATTCAAGCCTTAGCGGGTGATGTTACTGCTGTGCATGCTGAAATTATATAGTTGGTCCATCAGCGGGTCCGTCTATTGCTTCCGTGGAGGATTCAGAGGAAACTTTATATGATTCTTCCACCGATGACGTTGTGGAAGCACATCGTGTTTTTGTTTCCCAAGAAAGAATCCAAGGAAAACGAAAGAAGGATTCTGATGATTGTGAGTCAGATTATGAGGATGAGATGTATCGACTTGTACTTAGATCAAAGAGGGCCAGAGCTAGGGAGGGTTCAAGTGTTGTCCACTTTTCCCCACCATCGTTATCGGGTATGTCTATGTTACCAACGTCGTCGTCTGACCCTTTGCCAGTGACTTCGAGTGTACCAATGATGGTCGTGTCTACACCATCTGGTATAGCTCCTTCTACGGTACAAATGTCTGCACCGGAGATTGTTTATTTGCCACCTCCTACTCTTACTCCATCAGAGGTGGTTACTAGATTTGTTGAGTCCACGCTAGTAGTGACTGCTGGGTTATCTGTCTCTACGCCACCCCCAGTTACTATTCAATCTACATCTGATATTCCAGCAAGTTTGGGAATTCCGCTGCCTTATGCTCAAGATATATCTCACATGCGGTTTGATTTTGATGCCACCCTGTCTGATTCTGAGAGGATTGCAGCACTTGAATGAGTTGTTGCTGAGCAGTCAAGGATAAACCTCATTCAGACACAAGATATTCAACGGCTCGTGGCTGAGAACCAGATTCAGTCATCCCTTCTTATCGAACATGGTAAACTCTTTGATGCTCTTAGACAGTTCTTAATATCTCAGGGGGAGACTAGTTGCAAAGGTGATGAGCTGAGAATGAAGAAGAGACAGGACAGAGACGATGATCCCAATGCATCAAAAAATTCAAGTGGTGAGTTGCCAAGAACTGAACAAACTCTTGGGACTTCCACATCTCAGGGGGAGTCTGCTGGTCCGTTGGGCAGTGCAAGTGGTGAGACACTGGTTGTAAATGATGAGGATGAGTTGGGTGATGATAAAGCGATATGATGGGGTTCAATATTTTTCTAAGGCATTGAGATCGCTTAATACTTTGCCCGAGTGTGAAGTGAAATATTTGGCTCAGCTGAGATTGATAAATAGAAGTGATGATGATTTTGCGAGATGGGTTGGAAAGATTGTGTGGAAGGAAAGTATTAAGGAGAAAAAGTTTGAGTTGTTGAAGCCTCAAAATGGGAGTTTGGTTGAAGATAAGGAACGGGGAATGCGGTTTGATGGAAAGCCCTGGATGGTGATGAAGTATAAGCCGATTCGGTTTTTGAAAGAGGTACCTATGAAGCTTATGCCCCAGTATGTGTTGAAGGATCTCAAGTGGTGGTATGTTGATTGCCAAACTGCTAAAGCTGTGATGGAAGATGAAGACGAACATGAAATCTTAAGAGTGTATGATCCAATGCACTTGGTTAATTTGTCTCAAGCTGACTTGCAGGTACTCAATGATAAGAAGATTTTCTATATACCTGCGTGGAAAGACGAAGCAAAGAAGTACCAGAGGGTGGTCTCTGTCTGTGTGAGACAGGGAGTTCAAGCTTGAAGACGGATGGTGTATACTTTTTGGATTACAAGACACATGAAAGATGTTAGAGATATTAAGCTACTGCCAAGGGGGAGTCTGTTGGTGCATGATGCCAGTAGTTCATTTATCTCGTGTTTATTTGTGTCTGTAATCGTTACATTGTTCTTATTGTGTTGAACGTGTTAGTTTGCTTTTAGTGTTAAGCGAACTTGTGGGACAGCAAAGTTAGGTACAACTTCGCCTAGCATGTTAGGCGAAGTTGTCGTTATATATATTCCCTAACTTCGGCTTTTTGAAAAAAACTTTTGACGGCAGAGTTTGTGACATTGGGTGTTACGTGTTTTGGTGTCTTTGTTTATAGACATCGCAATATAACAAGTATTCCTTAGTGTTTGTGTGTTTGCGTGTGATCTACGTGTTCCTCGTGTTAGCACTCGTATCGTATACGTAGGGGATTCCGCACCCTCGTGTTACGAGATACTCATGTGTAGATCCGGCTGGGAACCTACAATGTGCAATTGTAAAACATGTCCCAGCATATCCCTCCGGCCCTGTCAATTGGGTTTGTCAAACCAATAGTACTATTCACATGCAACCGGTTCAAGATTATTCACTCGTGTTTGTGGGGACTTTCAAGTGTTAGCACTTAGAAAATTCACATCATAACACGTTTCAAGATACATAAATATATATATATAAACATGCTTTTAACCCCAAATGTTCATAAAGCGGGTTAAATAGTGGGGTAATGAAACTCACCTTATTGTAGTATCGTACGCGTAACACGTTGCAGTAAATAATACGCCTCGATTATAGCTCGTATCCTATGATCGGTATTGTACTGTTAATACTAGTACAGTCTTTAAACTGAATCGGGCTGCATATCTAGTCTGGGTATGGCTCTTACGTCCAAATTATTCTTGAATCAGTTTCACCGTTTTTCGTGTCTGGCCAGGTTGGTTATTTACGTGTTTCGGAAATAGGTAAGATCACACAAACTTTGAGTCAACGTAATTATTGGTAATATGAATCATAATATGAAAAAAATAAGGTTTAGATGTCTGGATGTGCAACATAGTTCGTTTCCGTTTTATACGGATTTGATTGTACAAAACACGTATAATTCATCCAAATTGTTCAAAATTTTTTAAAAAGTTCGGTTTTATCAAATTCGTTCAAACTATGATATTTGACCATTTTGATGTTTTGATATACCAGTCAGTTCGTTAAACATAATGCTGTCGGTTTATCAAAACATATATTAATTAAATTTTCAAATTATTATAACTCTTTATATAAATATATATAATTTAAGAGAATTTTTTATACTAACAAATTAAAATATGTAGAGTTTAGAAAAATTATTACAAAATTATTATATTTGTTTGTTTGTTTGTTTATAAGAATTCATTTTACATGTTATTTTTACTGATAAATCTCCTGTTTATACCAAACGATACCTGAAAAGTCCGATTATTTTTCTGAGTGGTCAAAACATCATCAAATAATCTCTGAAAAATTATCAGAACTTAACTCTTGATCTAAAATACCTTTTTAGGCATAATCCGGCTGTTAAAACCCGATTACACGAGAATCCACAAACCATATCTAGGGTTCTTCAATAGATTCCAAATTTCATGTGTGATCTTACAATGACATTTCTGAGTTATCCACAATATTTCATAATTTTCCAAACTATTTAACTAACTTTCCCAATAAATAACCATTAACCGGTAATAAATCGCCAAATATTCTCCGTTTATCGAAAATTTACCAATTTGGACAGGGACTCATTCATATGATTCCTGATGTCCCTACATAGTTTCATAGTCTAACAACAAGCACGTCACAATCTAAGCACAAACAACCCTTAAACTGGTGTTTCGGGTAATACCTTTGCATTTTTTAATCGGTTAAGCCATTTTCTCGTGTTTCCGGGTTCTTGTTTAGCTAGATAGTATATATACAGATCATGTAACACAAAAACAAGAATGTAACATCAATCATCCATCCTTGTAGCATAGGGTTTCGATTAGGGTTCTAAATCGAGTCTTTAAACTGTAAAAACGCGAGTTAAACCTCTTAATCCGTGTTTTTGGCGTCAGATTAGTAAACATGTTTAGCATCAAAATATGAAGTGTTGCAAAAATCGCTAGTCGCTAGTCGAGCGGTGGGGTAGGGACTAGCGATTAATCAGGATTAATCGGGATTAATCGGATTGGAATTTTTATATATAATTTTCAGTTATATATATATATATATTATCATTTTTATATATAAATTTTTAGTTTTATCTATATATATAAATGTTTATATGTAATTTTTCATAAGCATGCATGTTTAACCTAGCTTTTGTACAAGAATTAAAACGTGAAAAGCAAGAAAATAAAACAAATAAACACATTGGAGCATTTTTAGGCTTAAATTAAATAAAACTATATCTTCAAGGGGAGAAATGTAACTTGGTAAAAAAAATTAAGCTAATAACCTAATAATCAGTCGTGCACCTCTGTTGGCTCCTTTTTGCGTTTGTATCAAACTCTAGGTATACACATTATCGTGGCGGCAACTCAAACGATGAAATCATTGATGTCCATCACACATTTTTACCAGATCTTCATCACAAGTATTCTGGTAAGTAATAAATTGGCCTGAATCGTCGGAAAATTACAATGAATCTAGTCGGAAGTTGCCTGATTCCGGCCAGAGTTAAGGTCGATTAAGCCCGTCTTTGGCCGATTAGTGGCGATTACGGCCGATTAGGTTCGGCTTGGACCAGCTTGGACCGACCAGCGACTAATGGACCGATTACCTGAAAATTACTCAGTAGACAGCCAACTAGCGCCTAGTCGCCGACTAATCGGCGATTTTTTCCGATTTTTGCAACACTGAAAATATGTTTTTGGACCAGTTTGAAGGTTTTACATGGTTAAATATGGTTTTTACTAATCAAACCATAATCTTTTGATTAAAACATGTTAAAAATTCATCAAAACAAGTTGTTACCTCAACGTTATGGTTGGGTATTGAGAGAAAGAAGGTAGAACAGCATGTAACTAAATGAAAATATCCAAATTGAGTTGTTAGGAATGTTTAACAATGAAAAATAAAAGATGGGGAGTCTCCCCCCCCCCCCTTGTTCCGATCGAAACTTAGGGGGTGCAGTCCATAATTCATTTTTTTTGCATTGAATGATGATGAATTTCAAGTCGAGTTTAGGTGCGGGTTTGGGTTTTAGCTAAAACAATTAGTGTGGGTGCTGTAAACATCGCAAAAACGAGTGGTTGTCGTCTTAATTTTTGTAAATTAAGATAAACGTACTGGATTGTTGTAAAAATCCAAAATATTTTCATAGTTGATTAAAACATCTCAAATAAGTGTTTTATAAGTCTTTTTTAATCCGGCGAATGATACAATGCTTGTTTTGGTACTAACGTTTGGGTTTAAGATCACAGCGTATTGGTAAACGATAATATTTCCGTTTAAGAGGTTTTGCACATATTAGGGCTATAATATCAATATGTTAGTTTTTATAATACATATAACACTTTTATATGACCCCCCTGATATATACGGTTCGTAATTAGTATCACTCGGTTAATCGTTTACTCGATACGAAATAACCTTTTAATTGTTTACTCTTTACATAATAAATAAGTTATACCTCATTTTGTCACGAATGTCACACCGTCCTTCCTCCACAGCCTTTCAAAATAAACTACCACAACAAAAATATGCTATCAATCCTTGTTTATTGCACTTGATAATCATAAAAAAAATTGATCTTTTCCCCTCGGTAATACATCATTTGTTGTTTAAATCGTTGATTTTATTGATTTTGTTCTTGAAGGTTCTCGGGGAACCGTTGGTGAATCGTTGGGTTACTTGTATTTGTTGTTAGGATAAATCGTTGTCACCACCTTGTTTGCGACATCATAACAAACCTTACGATAGATTTAATTGAGTTTTTATGAATATTTGTATAGCTTTTTGATTTCTGGGGTTTTTCGGACACTTAAAGGTCTGATTGGGTCCGATCGGACCCTGTTGTGTTCGAGTTTGAACATAAGAATGTGCAGAAGGGTTTTTCGAGTCTTGGCTACTCTTTTTTGTTAGGAATTGGAATTCTAACAAGTATTAGATGTTAGCTGAATCTAGAAATTGAATCGAAGAGTGTTCTTATTTAAATCGAATCGAATTTGAGACTCAAAACAGATCGAAGTCTGAAACATGGGAAAAACTTTTGGGAAATGAAATCGAATCAAATTTCAAATATTCTAATCGAACTGAATTCTAAGTGAATCGAATTCCATTTGAATCGAATTGAATTTCAAAACTCGATTTCATCTGAAACTAGATTCGAATTATATGAAACTCGATTTGATTCATTTGAAACTAGATTCGATTAAAATGAAAACTCGATTCGATTCAAATGAAAATTTAATTTGATCAAATGAAAACTCGATTCGATTCAAATGAAAACTCAACTCAATTCATTTACACTTGAATGTTTTCTGTCTATAACACTCGACTCAATTCATCCAGACTTAAAGTTTTCAGTTTGTACAAAGTTATACCAAACTTAACTCAATTCAAACATAACTCGACTCGATTCATTTTTACTTGGTATTTTTTATTGTTCATTGTTTTACAATCTGTACATTTTTTGTTTTATTTGATTCTTGTTAATATCTTTGCTTTCAAGCTGAATTATCAATCCTAATGGTTTATTTGATAAAATATCTGCAGCATATCCTCTTTATCTTCCAAGGAAGAGGAAACACTAAGTATTCATTTCTATGATCAAAGGGTTAAGGGAACATCCTCTAATGCATACAATATCTTCATTCATACTTGTTGGATTGAGGAATTTTGGAAGATTTTAAGGCTGTTAAGGATGGAAATGTAATTACTACTAAGATAGCTGGGAAGGAATTAAGAATCATTGAGGATAATATCAAGAGGGCATTAAATATCAAAGATGCTACTGAACACTACCATAGCAAGATACAGAAGAATGACTATGAATAATTTATGGTGAATATTGGTTATGTTTTTGCGTGGATAAATTGTGATAAAAGGCATTTGCCACCATACTGGAGAATCTTATTCCACATCATGGCAAACTGCTTATCCAAGCAAAAGGGTGGCTTTGACAAGCTAAAGACCTACTAGCTTGGGATTATGGACTTCTTAACAAATAAAGTCAAGTTCAACTATTACAAGAGGTTCTTTAAGTGTATGCATGCAAACACGCTTTCTACGCATAAGTGAATGATGTATCCACACTTTGTACAGCTGTTGCTAGATGATATAGATGCCCGAGGTTCCAAGGCCCGTGTATCCAGTCAAGGTTGACAAAGAAGGAAATAAGATGCCTCCAACTGAGCCTCACCATGCTAAAATGGTGAGGCAAACTGTGTTCAAAGAAATGTTAGAGCCTCCAAGCCATAGTAGTTGCAGATATGAAGGAGATGTTCTTGGTACCAAATTCGGTTTATTTGCTTAATCTGAACCTGATAGTTAATAAACAAGTGAAGAAGGAGGATATGATTATGATAGTGGAGATTATGGTGATGATAACGATAGCGAGGATGATCAGGAGCCTGATGATGAGGCCACTAAGACAGGCACAAAAGTTGAGGGTGAACGGATAACAAAGAAGAAACATCATAAAAAGAGGAAGGCTGATATTAAGCCTTCTACCGGTGGTCCTTCTCAACAAACAGAAAAAGAGGATGAACCCGAGCGACCATTCTTCAAATATGCCTACTTTTATGTAGGTAATATTTCCCACTGCTTCCATTGTGACACAAACCACCTTACAATCAACTCAAATGACCA
Organism: Bidens hawaiensis; assembly: GCF_021521415.1. NCBI lineage: Eukaryota > Viridiplantae > Streptophyta > Magnoliopsida > Asterales > Asteraceae > Bidens > Bidens hawaiensis. Next base: position 6,410 of record NW_027505718.1, on the reverse strand, counting down.
CACCTCCACCACAATCCACCCAAACCGAGCCATACCAAGCCTCACTCACTACCCTATCCCGCACCATAGAAGCATTAAAAGGGAAACAATTGCATGTCCCTAGACACAAAACCAAAACTCATAAGTCAAAGCCTAAACATATCCTTATCTCAACATCAGCCAAATCCAAAACCACACATACACATACACCTAGGAGATTACACGAGTAACCCGTAACCACACCCGACATCTCCCCCTCTCAAAGTGGCTAACCTATTCAAGGCTTATCCTTACCCCTAATAACCGAACCCAAAACTGAACCAACCCATATCTCACTTATTCAACGAACAACTCTTACCACTTATGACCACCTCACCCATATCCTCACCTTTTAGTTCAACCTTCACCTCACCTCTTAGGGGCACAACCTTCTGGTCTAACACCTTCACTTCCTCGCCCACTGCTTTACCCATAACCTTCCCTAACACTACCCAAACCTCAACTGATCCCAAGCCTACCCCCTAGCCTTAAAAATATCCTTAGCCACCAAAACCATAACCATGCCTACCCAAACCACACCCCAATCCATCTTTTCAATCACACCTCCCACAACCATCAAAACCCCAGTCATTTAAGCCATTCCATTTTCAAGTGATAAGTTTGGGAAGTCTGTTGTATACACAAATCCCATCCCTGATAGGATTCAGACACTAGAGGGATCAAACAAAAGGAGGGCCAAACGGGAAATACTTATGATTGACTTTGTGAGAGAACAGATTAAGAAGAATGAGAAAGTTGAATGAGAAAGTTAAATAAGAAAGGGATGTGCTGGTTTCTAGGGTTGCCCAACTGGAACATGATAGGGAGGTTGATAGATCCCTAAATGAAAGTCAATGACTTTGGATTGGGACTCTTCAGAATCGGGTAAACAATCAAAAAATTCTAATGAGTGATCAATCTCTGTTGAATGTCGAACATTACGATGAGGTGATTCGACTTGAGTCAATGGTTTTTTTACCTTGAATATGATTTACCATCCTCCTCCAACCTTTCAAAAAATCTGAGGAGGGAGTTAGAATCGGGTGTTGACAGTTGGTTGATGGAGCATGAGAGTCTCAAATCAAGAGTTCGTTTGTTAGAGGATGAATCCACTTCCTCACGGAATGTTAGAATGTTGATTGGTGATAATGCTAAGTTGAGAGTAGAAATTGACAGGCTGAAAGCCCAGATTGAGCAACACGAACATTTCACTAATGCTCAAGTCGTAGTTAATGAAGCTATTGTGAACCGCTACCTTGTTGTCGTTGAAGATAGCTGATGAAGATATTGAAGACTTGAAGAATCGATTGAAGGCAGTTTTCAAAAGCTGGATAGACTTTGATGATGATGATAAATAGTAGAGAAGGAAAAAGGAGACAATTTGCTTTTGTCGATCTTGTTCTAGAAGAGCCGCATGTGGTAATGGTGATAAAGTTGGTGGTGATGGTGCTAGTGGAAGTGATGTTGGTATTGTTAGTGGTGAAACAGTTATGGTTGTTGGTACAATCGTTAGTACTAGCCCTGTTTTTGTTGTTGTTACTGATGTTAGTACTGAGGCCGTTCTGGTGGTATCTCCAGCTGTTGGAGTAACTTCCACTACGACGAGGATTAAGAGGAGGACGATAAAGATGAAGAGGATGATGATGAAACTGACGAGAAAGATGATGAGGACGAAGATGATAATGATCCCCATGACAGTTTCGATGAGCCTCATGATGGTGATAACGGCAATGAGGTGGAAATGGTGTTGGTGGTGGTAGTGGAGAAGGAGATCAGTTTGCTTCACAACAGGGAATGCCAAGATTGGATCCCCAATCTACTAATCCAACAAAGACAATAAGGGAGGATGCTGCCATAGAGGATGGGTTCTCCTCTTTGTTTGACTTAGGTAATTGTCCGGGTACCCGGTCTACGAGTTCAAGAAGCTGTGGATGACGGAATCAATTACTCTCCGAATCTGAACACTTTGGTTCATGTTGTTGAAGAAACGGTTCAAGATACAGCTATTATGGTGGATCTCCTAGCTCAAGGACTGAGGCAAAGAAAGAGGAAGTGGCACAACATCGACAGAAAAACAAGCACTCAATGCCACAACTATAAGTACCACGATAACTCCCGCATCCTCTACTGCAGATGGCATTGAGATATCAAAAGCTAGGCTATCAGACGTGCCAATGGGGATCTCACCAACTTGAGATGTTCTGATATGCATTCATTGTCGCAACTGGACATGAATAATTTCCAAAGGATAGTTGGTGATGGATCCGATGATAGGAAATTAGCAGGCTACTTTAAGAGGTTGCTGAGTAGAGAATGGAAGGACAACTACCCCAACTACAAGCTCAACAATGGGAGATAGTATCTACATCCATAAGAAGTTTATCATGATACGGGAAAGAAGCGAAAGGAATTGAGATACAAATTGCGTAAGGATCATGGAGAGCCGATATACCATGGTGAACCGTTCACTCCCAGTATGCTCTACGCATTTGTTTACTTGGAGATTGACATTTGCACGGTAGAAGTGGTCATACACTGTGAGACCATGTACATGCTCAAGTTCTTTGATAAGCACGAATTGGCAGGTCTGAGCAAGGAGGATCCGTTGAAGTTGTACAACTCCCCTTGTCCATAGTTGAATACGCACGATGGGACAACACTGATAAGAAAGTTGAAAAGTTCAACAAGTTTGTTCGTTAACTTGTTGACACTTAACTGTTTGACTATGATTCTCTCTTTGACTACGAGACCAAATGAAGACAGAAGCTATAGGGAATTAATACTGAAGACTAGCGGGAGATTGTTAGGCCCTATTTTGTACATTAGTCTTTCGTATTATTTGGAACTATTCACGATGTAATTTACTAACTTTCGGTTTTGTTTATGTATGTTTGGCCTGAGGCCTTGTAATACTGAGCCCATTGGGGTATAATAATAGAAGTGAGCATGACATGACTTCACCTAGAGAAGTTGAAGCATGCAAATGCTAACATAAACTTTTGCAAAATCTTATACACAACAACTCACCAACTCTCTCTTTCTTACTACTTTCAACAATAACCTAACACCATCAAGATTCGAGATCTTGGTTAACTTGTAAGTGATATCCGCTAGCTTACAAGGAGACCAAAAACTTTATTGTTTGATCTGTTATAAGGACCTACAATAATAGATATGGTGACAAACCTAAACCCAATCTTTAAATAGAACTATCCATAGGTTATCATGTTCGTTGTGCGAAATTTGTTTGAAGTCTATACCATAGGTCGGAATGCTGAAAATTGATACTCATCTAAAGTCGGTATTGTAGCGTGTAGGTCAATAACAAATGAGATGTGGAGGCATTCAATCTTCCGCCACCGTCAGGGAGATGCTGAAGGTCGAGCCTTGAGGTCCCGTTAGGCCATAAAGACGATCTAAAGAAAAGAATTGTAGGTATGCAATTTAATAACGGCTGAAGTAAAGAATGTTTTGATTTTTGAAGTGTACGATGGTTTTAGAGTTGCAAAATAACATATATAATTAAAAATTTTATAAACAACTAAATTTAAATTCTCGGATACTGAAAATGTCGGAAAATTCTCATAATTACTATCTGAATCCAAAATTTCAAATATCCGAGTTTTGGATATCGAATTTTCGGATACCGAGTTTTCGAATAGTTCATATTAAAATTAAGATTCGGATTTGCTAAACCACCCCTAAACAAAGTACGATTTTATTCAACCTACAAACCCTAACTCGATCACCACCCAACTTATTCTTTAATCATCCAATGACAACCATTAGTGAACTCACCACCTCCTAAAGCCACCATCACCACCACATGAAGCCATCATCACCTTACACCATCACCTTCCCCCCCCCCCTCTCTCTCTCCCCAACTAGCCTCCAACATTCCCTCCTAAAATTCGGCTTGATTTGGACAATAATGAATATATAGATCAATCAAGAGTCTGTACAATCATCATAGATTATCAATCAATAACAATTCTTGTTCAATATATATTGTGTCTTTAATAACTACTTCAAGTTGTTGTGTTCTTCCACACCTGCGCATGCAACAAGCCTTCGATTGCGATGAATAAAGCCCTTGATTAATTTCTTTCGCAACAGTTTAGAATAAGCCTCGAAGAGAGCGTGGCAACACGGAAATTGTCGCCGCTATTGCTCTGTGTCGTCATGATAGAAGCCGGATTTGAGATCGGCGGTCTCCCAAGATATGACCCTTTGAGAGGGTTAGACTCCAAGAAACATTAGAGAGAAAGAGACAATAAAACTTTACTAATTTTCTTCTTAATAATGTCAATATCTAAAAGACCTTTTATAGCCACAATGCATGGAAGTTAATTAACTACCTAACACTACTATACTACTTAAGAACATGGGAACATGAATTAAATAAACATGCAAATTAAATATGGTTGCAAATGAATGTGGTTAATATGTTGATGTGTTCGGCACGTATCAATACTCCCGCCCTAAAAAACGTCATTGTCCTCAAGGACGGTATGCTCAGTCTTTGGCGGTCGCCACTCACGTCGTCCATTAGCATTCAGTTCAGTTTCAATGCCGCGCAAAGGTGGTTGCCATGGTCGTCGCCTGATATGGGCTAAAATATATATAAAATACATAGATATTCCCTATACTTTTGAGTAGTTTTTGGGCTAGTTGTTATTAAATTATATCTAATTGGCTCATATTTGGATTTTAAAGTTTAAATTTTTAAATGAGCTAAATTAAAGTATTTATGCTAAACTTGAGACAATGGCATCAAAGTAATAATTGGTGGAATAAATGGCCACATATTTTATGGAGTTTCAAGTTCACATGCTTAATAAAAGATAAAATTCCACGTTAACCATGCTCCAATTACTTATGAGTTTTATCTCTTTACAAAGTGCAGGGGTGCTCGTTGAAATATTTCAAATGGGCTGATGATTAATGGGCCACAAGAAGATACAAAGAAAGAAAGAAAGAAAGAAAACCTAATATATAATGATGTAAAGAGGCACGGCAGAATAGGGGAGATTGAGAATATAGACAGGAGGTTCGGCGGCTTGTGTTGGGTTGCGAGCTGAAAAAGAAGAATAAGACATCACAAAATTTTGTGGTGAGTGTTTGGTTTGGTTTTGTCGACATAGTCAGAAAGAAAGAAGGCTAATGTGCATCCCATCTTTTGCACAGCCAACAAGTTAAAGGAAATATATATAATAATAGAGAGATAGGGACGAGCAAAAGAAGAATACACTTTTTATTATTTGGAGTGGCTCTTTGAAGATTTCAAACAATACAAGAAAAGAAGGTAAACTCTATTTTAATTATATAATGAACTTTGATTCTTTATATTTTGTTCAGACTTTATTATGAGTAGCTAAACCTTTATACTACCTAGGTTTTGGTTGAGTACTATGTTAGATTAATGGTTTGACGAACTATTTATTTGACGTTGGTTGATTTGGTATTATGGTAAAGTTTTTAATTGGTTTGTTCATGATATGGTTGAGTGACTGAATCTAGTTTATTATTTTAATATTTATTCCACTTGTGCTTAATAGTTTTTGGTGATTGTTAGACGCATGATTAGGTTGTCTACTTTGTGTTTTCAACTTGTTTGTGGTTTATGGTCGAAATAACCGTAGGAATAAATTATAAAAGTTTATTAGATTTTATTGTTCTTTCACTAGAGAGACCGGGAGGTGATTTAGTGTTGTGTCATCTTTGTCTTTTGCGGGTTTGGGTCATAATTGCACGGGAGTGAGTTATCCTAGGTCCCTAAGATTATTGTGATACAAGTTATGTTCAAGTTAATTAAAAATACCCCCTTTATATTAAAATATATTGTATTCAAAGAGACCGGGAGTTGATTTGGGTTTTGGGGTACCATAATATTATTAGGCAAGATGAGACCGGAAGGTGATCCAAACCTTTAGCAATTAAGCTTCACATGTCATTAGAGTTCTAGGGTGTTGTTGGTGAGGCCGGGAGGCGATCTAGCGTATTTTAGTGGTCTCTAGTGTCATATTTTTAAGATATTGTTTTTCAACCAAGTCAAGTTCGTTAACTATTAATTTAACTAGTATGATTCCATTACATAGGTAGTCGTTTCTCATATTTTTTTTTAAATCCAATTTTTATAAAGTTTTATTTTAATTTTAGTTAATTATTAATTAGTTAAGTATTATTAGTATAATTAATATAAAAAGAATTTAAAAAAAATCAAAAGAAAGTCTAGGTTAGTAATCATTTAAGTTTAATAATAAGAGTTTACCCATAGTGTCCAAGGTTCGATATCCGTTCTTACTTGCTAACTACATTGCGACCGGTACACTTGCCGAATGTGTGTTTTTTTAGGTGAATTCGGTAAAACTTGGTTTTTTTAATATTATATA